>NW_026512288.1:0-31279 GCF_027579735.1 Bombina bombina
TACCTTTATATGTATAGTGTTATGTGTGTCTGTATCTTTATATGTGTAGTGTTATGTGTGTGCCTGTACCTTTATATGTGTAGTGTTATGTGTGTCTGTACCTTTATATGTATAGTGTTATGTGTGTCTGTATCTTTATATGTGTAGTGTTATGTGTGTCCCTGTACCTTTATATGTATAGTGTTATGTGTGTGTCTGTACCTTTATATGTGTAGTGTTATGTGTGTGCCTGTACCTTTATATGTATTGTGTTATGTGTGTCTGTACTTTTATATGTGTAGTGTTATGTGTGTGCCTGTACCTTTATATGTATAGTGTTATGTGTGTCTGTACCTTTATATGTGTAGTGTTATGTGTGTGCCTGTACCTTTATATGTATAGTGTTATGTGTGTGTCTGTACCTTTATATGTGTAGTGTTATGTGTGTGTCTGTACCTTTATATGTATAGTGTTATGTGTGTCTGTACATTTATATGTATAGTGTTATGTGTGTGCCTGTACCTTTATATGTATAGTGTTATGTGTGTGTCTGTACCGTTATATGTGTAGTGTTATGTGTGTGTCTGTACCTTTATATGTATAGTGTTATGTGTGTCTGTACCTTTATATGTATAGTGTTATGTGTTTCTGTACCTTTATATGTATAGTGTTATGTGTGTCTGTAACTTTATATGTGTAGTGTTATGTGTGTCTGTAACTTTATATGTGTAGTGTTATGTGTAGTGTTATGTGTGTCTGTACCTTTATATGTGTAGTGTTATGTTTGTCTGTAACTTTATTTGTGTAGTGTTATGTGTGTCTGTACCTTTATATGTGTAGTGTTATGTGTGTCTGTACCTTTATATGTGTAGTGTTATGTGTGTCTGTACCTTTATATGTGTAGTGTTATGTGTGTCTGTAACTTTATATGTGTAGTGTTATGTGTGTCTGTACCTTTATATGTGTAGTGTTATGTGTGTCTGTACCTTTATATGTGTAGTGTTATGTGTGTCTGTACCTTTATATGTGTAGTGTTATGTGTGTCTGTACCTTTATATGTGTAGTGTTATGTGTGTGCCTGTACCTTTATATGTATAGTGTTATGTGTGTCTGTATCTTTATATGTATAGTGTTATGTGTGTCTGTATCTTTATATGTATAGTGTTATGTGTGTCTGTATCTTTATATGTATAGTGTTATGTGTGTCTGTATCTTTATATGTATAGTGTTATGTGTGTCTGTACATTTATATGTGTAGTGTTATGTGTGTGCCTGTACCTTTATATGTATAGTGTTATGTGTGTCTGTACCTTTATATGTGTAGTGTTATGTGTGTCTGTATCTTTATATGTATAGTGTTATGTGTGTCTGTACATTTATATGTGTAGTGTTATGTGTGTGCCTGTACCTTTATATGTATAGTGTTATGTGTGTGTCTGTACCTTTATATGTGTAGTGTTATGTGTGTGCCTGTACCTTTATATGTATAGTGTTATGTGTGTCTGTACCTTTATATGTGTAGTGTTATGTGTGTGTCTGTACCTTTATATGTGTAGTGTTATGTGTGTGTCTGTACCTTTATATGTGTAGTGTTATGTGTGTCTGTACCTTTATATTTGTAGTGTTATGTGTGTCTGTATCTTTATATGTATAGTGTTATGTGTGTCTGTACATTTATATGTGTAGTGTTATGTGTGTGCCTGTACCTTTATATGTATAGTGTTATGTGTGTGTCTGTACCTTTATATGTGTAGTGTTATGTGTGTGCCTGTACCTTTATATGTATAGTGTTATGTGTGTCTGTGCCTTTATATGTGTAGTGTTATGTGTGTGTCTGTACCTTTATATGTGTAGTGTTATGTGTGTGTCTGTACCTTTATATGTGTAGTGTTATATGTGTCTGTACCTTTATATGTGTAGTGTTATGTGTGTGTCTGTACCTTTATATGTATAGTGTTATGTGTGTCTGTACATTTATATGTATAGTGTTATGTGTGTGCCTGTACCTTTATATGTATAGTGTTATGTGTGTGTCTGTACCGTTATATGTGTAGTGTTATGTGTGTGTCTGTACCTTTATATGTATAGTGTTATGTGTGTCTGTACCTTTATATGTATAGTGTTATGTGTGTCTGTACCTTTATATGTATAGTGTTATGTGTGTCTGTAACTTTATATGTGTAGTGTTATGTGTGTCTGTAACTTTATATGTGTAGTGTTATGTGTAGTGTTATGTGTGTCTGTACCTTTATATGTGTAGTGTTATGTGTGTCTGTACCTTTATATGTGTAGTGTTATGTGTGTCTGTACCTTTATATGTATAGTGTTATGTGTGTCTGTAACTTTATATGTGTAGTGTTATGTGTGTCTGTACCTTTATATGTGTAGTGTTATATGTGTCTGTACCTTTATATGTGTAGTGTTATGTGTATCTGTAACTTTATATGTATAGTGTTATGTGTCTCTGTACCTTTATATGTGTAGTGTTATGCGTGTCTGTACCTTTATATGTGTAGTGTTATATGTCTGTACCTTTATATGTGTAGTGTTATTTGTGTCTGTACCTTTATATGTGTAGTGTTATGTGTGGCTGTACCTTTATATGTGTAGTGTTATGTGTGTCTGTACCTTTATATGTGTAGTGTTATGTGTGTCTGTACCTTTATATGTGTAGTGTTATGTGTGTCTGTACCTTTATATGTGTAGTGTTATATGTGTCTGTACCTTTATATGTGTAGTGTTATGTGTGTCTGTACCTCTATATGTGTAGTGTTATGTGTGTCTGTACCTTTATATGTATAGTGTTATGTGTGTCTGTACCTTTATATGTGTAGTGCTATGTGTGTGTGTACCTTTATATGTATAGTGTTATGTGTGTCTGTACCTTTATATGTGTAGTGTTATGTGTGTCTGTACCTTTATATGTGTAGTGTTATGTGTGTCTGTACCTTTATATGTATAGTGTTATGTGTGTCTGTATCTTTATATGTGTAGTGTTGTGTGTCTGTACCTTTATATGTATAGTGTTATGTGTGTCTGTACCTTTATATGTATAGTGTTATGTGTGTCTGTACCTTTATATGTGTAGTGCTATGTGTGTGTGTACCTTTATATGTGTAGTGTTACAAATAAAAAGCTTCCACAGCAGTGGAAAAATGCAGCATGAAATGGACCGAGTAGTAGTGAGAAGTAAAATATAAACTTTATTAGGTATACATTAAGAGTCCTGTTAGTGTTCACAGCGAATCTGCCAATATCACAGCATAGATAGAGTCAGCCTAGTAGCCCAACATTACACACTCCAACATGTTTCGTGCTGCCACAGCACTTCGTCAGGGATAGTAAGGGGTTAACTGCTCAGCCGTTAAACACATTTTTTGTCGAATCAGATACCTGTCTACAATTTCAAACCAATCAAAATACCTCAGGAAAGGCTGTCATGTTGACTATTCGAGTGGATTGGTTAATAGACATTGTTTGATTTAACTTTGGTTGTGTGCAACAGGTGAGCAGAATAAAAACAATCATTTATAAAAAGACACCAAATAAAACATTGGATTACTTAACTACAGATGCTGATTTATATATGGATGAAGAAGTTTATGACAAAGTTTCAAAAAAGTTTTGAAAAAAATACCATTAAACCATAGATGTTAAAAAGAACTTGTGTAAATGAAATTTGTGTAAATAAAATATAATATATTATAATATAAAACCTGCAACAGACGTTTTCCATTTATTTATTGTGTTGAAAGTCTATGTGAAAAGACCCTTTCTTGTATGTATCAAAACACTTGCATAGTGGCTCTGTTCATTATAGAGTAAAATCTCTTGATTCTGGAGTGTGCTAAACTTGTTATTTGGTATATAAACTGTATTAGTAGTAAAAAACCGGTTGCAGACCACTCCCACATATTACTATTTCGGAGCCACAATCTAAGAACTTTTTCCAAGACATCAATATCGATATACACCTGGACATGTCCGCTGACAGTTTGAAAAGTTAAAAACAAAAATACCTTCTTGAAAATAAATTGATTTCATTGCGGGACATATGTATAGTCTGTCCTTTAATCCTAGCCAGATGATAAAACTAGGAAAATATATTAAAGTAGAATGTATTAAATAAAATTAGTACCTCTAACAGAAATATAGCAAATTTGTAAAAAAAGAGAGAATGGTAATGTCCTAGATATAATACTGCTAGTTCTGTCCAGGTAAGGACAACTTAATTAACAGAAAGAGTGTGTCTGTACCTGTATATGTATAGTGTTATGTGTGTCTGTACCTTTATATGTGTAGTGTTATGTGTATCTGTGCTTTTATATGTGTAGTGTTATGTGTGTCTGTACCTTTATATGTGTAGTGTTATGTGTGTCTGTACCTTTATATGTGTAGTGTTATGTGTGTCTGTACCTTTATATGTGTAGTGTTATGTGTGTCTGTACCTTTATATGTGTAGTGTTATGTGTAGTGTTATGTGTGTCTGTACCTTTATATGTATAGTGTTATGTGTGTCTGTACCTTTATATGTGTAGTGTTATGTGTACCTTAAATGTCTTAGAGTCATAAAACTCTGCATATAGTCAAATGAGCATGGTCACTGAGTTAGTTCCTTTTGGAAAATGTCTGTATTTTACACAGCAGGAGGTCATGCTTCAAAAGCTAGGCTGATTTTCAATCCTGATAAACGTGTATTCACCCAGCTCCCATCTGGTAGGGGGTTGGGACCCCCTGGGGATTAGAAGCTGTGTTCAACAAACTCATGTTCAATTAATCCTGAGGTCTCATCTAACATATACAGTGTATAAAATATACATCTATATATATACATATATATGTATACATATGTAATATTCATCATAATATTCATATACTCTGACATAAATCCCCCTTCCAACTTCAAATAGATGTAGGACACGTGTATTTGAATTGGCTTAAAGTCAGTGGTATTTGATGAGGATCAACCGTATACCTCATAGACAGTCTCTTATGTAGAAAGTTTGTTATTTTGAGCCTTCATGTTTATCAGTTGGGCATCTTTAAACTACAGTACGTCCTTAGTTCATTTGGGGATATGACACTTCATTCTCCCTCTATGACTTGTAGTTGGGATCTGGGATGACATGCCCGCAATTGATTGATATGGACCCATTTATCTATGAAACTTTCATTTTTGGGGATCCTTATTTTATAGGCCACTGGAGATATTTTGTCAGTAATGACGAAAGGACCTTTCCATGAGGGAAGAAATTTCTTCTCCCTAACCTGATCTCTTCCAAAGTTATAAAGATAAACTTTATCATTTATTTCATATTCCTTTTTGGACGTTTTGAGATCATAATAGGTTTTAGTGGCAGTTGCGGCTCTTTCTAAATTCATTTGAGCAAATGCAAATGCATATTGCAGGTGCTTTCTTAGGTTCTCCACATATTGATGTGTATTGGCAGCGTTTATCAAGTTTTGGTCTGATGTACGGTACAGCAGATGCTGAGGTAGAACCATTCTTCTACCAGTCATCAGTTCAAAAGGTGACATCTTGGTAGCATTACTTGGAGTTGCTCTTTATGCCATTAAGACTAGAGGTAGTTTTACATCCCAGTCTTTACCCGTTTGACTCACAAACTTTTTGAGGATTTTAACAATGGACTGGTTGTAACGCTCTACACCACCACTTGAGGCAGCTCTATAAGCAATATGGAGCTTTCTTTTAACCCCTAGTATTTTCCACATTTTGGTCATCACTTCGCTAGTGAAGTGGGTCCCCCGATCTGACTCGATTCTTTGGGGTAAACCAAATCTGGAAAATACATGGTTGATGAGCAATGCTGCACATGTTTCAGCACTATTGTTAGGTGCACTAATGCATTCTACCCATTTAGTGAACAGGCATGTCACTGTTAACATGTATTTGTTACCTCTTGATGACCTTGTTACCGGACCAATAAAATCAATTTGTATATCTGACCATGGCATTACCATCCCCCTTTTCTGCAATGGCGCTCTATGCGTTGGCGCCGTGGGTTGGAACTGTGGACAGATTAAACAACCTTGACAGTAGAACTAAACAACTAGAAATACTAATTGTACAAAGAAATACACTTAGGATTATTAGAAAAGAATACCACAAAGAAAATTATTTCTTTAACTCCAAATAATCATATGAATATGAAAATTACTCTATTAGTTTAAAATGTTCCATTACATTCATACTTTAATACTTTATTGTTACAACTAGGAACAAACATTCACACAGAAGTAGCCTGAAAGGGTTAAAAGCACTTAAACCCAGTTGAATTAAATGGATATAGTCAGCAATGCTCTATGTATTCAGCCTGATGCCCACAAAATTATTGTGCAAGATAAGCTAAGCCCTTACAATCCGAGGGCTGTTTTACTTTTAAATAGTTATATTTTTTAAAGGTAAATAGTAGGCACCAGGATTCAACAAATATATAAGTATATACAGATTCTATTATTCACTAGGCAAGCAGTTAAAAAAGCGACAGACAGGAGAGAACTAGCTTCTCCTGCTGGACCCCTGACGCGCGTTTCACAGAACGCTTCCTCAGAGGGGGTGCGGGCCGCTGCTACTCGGCGTTATTTATGTTGGTGGTTGTCCCACCTCAAGCCCCTGATTTGATGTCCCACTCAATTTCAAATGGCTCTGATTGGATGCTCATTCTGTCAATCATATGAGTAGACAGTGACATCCGGTATTGCGTGACGCGAGAAGGGAATGTGAGTAGGGGGGCGTATGTGATGTCAGTAAAGGACCAATCAACACTGAGTAAACAAGGGGTGTGTGTATTCAGTAGCAATGATTGGGTGATCACTGCGGTTTGTAAAATAAGGCATTGAGACTTAAGAATTACTTTGTATCATACCTTACTACTGCTTAGTAGTAAATTATTATGTCGTATCGCAATGGCATAATTAGGATCTTAGTCTTTAAGGCAAATACATAGAATATACGATTTATATGCGGACGCGTTTAAGGTATATAACGTGTTTATTCAAGGGTAGTGAGACAGATTGCCGCATGTAATGGCAGCATATAGGGAGATGCTAGGATGTCATAGTATTATTAGTATGTGGATATATTTATTTGTTAATATATAGTTGGAAGTTAGAGTAGCCGATCATGATATAGGATACTGTTTTATAATTTATACTGCTTTAGTTTCGAGATAATGCAGAATAGTAGTTATACTTAGTAAGGTAACGTGATTCGGTATTCTTGATGTATATTGTGCAGATGGGACTCACAAGGAAAAATTATGAATCCGATCAGTAAATGCACCGGCAGCATATAGTTATGTGTTAGGTTTGATACTATATTGCATTGTCTTTATTTCCATCTGTCGATGTATATTTAATTTTAGGCTGATGTACTGATAGTGGGATAGGACGTATCCGGTCGTTTGGTCTTAGGTTAGACTATTTTATTTTCATCTCCATATATATAGAGAAAGAATTTTTTAAGCTAGTAAATACAAATTGATGAAGTTTAGTCTAGACTCTAGATTCTTATTTGGAATCCCAAGTGTGGGTTATTATTAGAGAGTAGCTATAGTGCTATGTAACAAGGAGTGATAGAATTAAACACAGGAAATGTGATGTGTGAGGAATAAAACTGTACATAAATAAAAAAGTGAAAGGGAGATGAGGGAAAGGACTGAATAAAATATATACTTATTTAAGATATCTTCCAAATGTGAGTTAATATGATATAATGATCAGTCTGTACAGTGAAAGAAGAAAGTGTGTGGTATTCTTGACTGGATGAAATATTGATCTTTGTAGTGGGAAGTGATGCCTTATTATTGTGAAAAGGGGAGTGTAAAAAGGAGCCACATAAGTGTATTAAGGGTGAGTGAAAACTAATTTGTGTTATGATGTGAGGTTGGGCTAGAAGTGTACCCTTAATTGAACAGATAAAGTAGGAAAGATAATGTCAAAATTAGTGAGTGGCAAATTATAAATACCAGGTAGAGGAGAGAGACTGAGACTCATATTGGTAATTGATTCTGTATACTGTTTTAATTGGTGTGTAATTTAACTGTGTATCTAGATACAATGAAAATACATAGTTATTTTTTTGGAGTTAAGTCCCTTATCTCACATTATTTAGATAATATCCCCTGTGTTATACACTTATAATGGATATTGTATCAATCGAGATGATTAACAGTTATTATCCTATGTGGGTTGTTCTAATGATAACCTTAATGTGTATTTTCTCCCAAAATTAGGTGAGTATATAATATTGAAGACACAATTTTAGATAATAATGATACTATGTATTTTTAACTTAAGGATTAGATATATACAAAAAAGTTATTGAAGTCATTCATGCCAAACGGTTTAACCGCATTTAAGAGGTATATCCATTTGCACTCCATTTTTAATAAAGCCTTTTCAATGTTGCCACCTCTTATGCCAAGAGATGCTTTTTGGATCACAGTGTATTTTAGGTCCATAGGTGAACCATTGTGGTGTGATAAGAAATGTCTGGCCACAGAGGTGATTTTTTTGCCTTTATCTTTATCTCTTTGGGCATATTTGATGTTATACACATGTTCCAAGATGCGTGTTTTTATCTCCCTTGTCGTCATGCCAACGTATGCCATTTGGCAAGAGCAGTAGAGTGCATATATTACTCCTATAGTGGTGCACGAGAAATGTGCTTGGAGGTTATATATTTGTCCTGTTTTTTTAGTTATTGTTTTTGTTTTCAGAACATATTTACAGGCAGAGCAGGTACCACATGGGTACATACCTGGGTTTGTGTCTTTTTTCTTGGCAGTTCTTACGAAGTGACTAGATACCAGTTTGTCTCTCAAGTTGTTTGGTCTCTTATATCCTAATGAGACTCTGTCGCCTATTAGTGGCTTGAGGGTTTCATCATTTTGGAGTATGTTCCAATGGTCATTAATAATTTTAATAACATGTGGCATCTGGGGGTTATATGTCGTGATGAGTCTAGGACATGACTCTTGAAGAGTTTTACTTTTTGGGATTAGTAATTCATCTCTACTTTTCCTGAGTGCTTTGTACTTAGCTCTCTTTATGGATTTCTTACTGTATCCACGTGCCATTAGTCTTTGTGCTAAGGCTACACTTTCCTGTATGTAGATCTCATTGGTAGTGCAGTTCCGACGAAGTCTCAGAAATTCCCCGTATGGTATTGCTTTCAGGGTACTTGGAGAATGGGCACTGGAATGATGTAGAAGAGTGTTAGTTGATGTTTCTTTCCTAAACATCGTAGTGTTGATGAATCCTTCATTGTTTTTGAATATTTTTAAATCCAAAAAGCATATCTCCTGCTGGTTAGCCTCGAAAGTTAATTTGATGTTGAGATCATTCTCATTAATTCTCTTCATAAAGGTTTCAAGTTGTTCATATGACCCTTCCCAGATGAAAAGAACATCATCTATGTATCTTAACCACATTGGGATGTGTTCAGTATATTTTTCGAGCTCATTAGAAAATACATAGAATAGTTCCCAGTAGCCAAGAAATAAATTCGCGTAAGTCGGCGCGCAAGCTGTACCCATAGCGGTACCTTGGGTTTGCAAGTAATACCTGTCATTAAATGTGAAAAAGTTGTGAGTCAGGACAAATTTCAAGAGTTGAATTATAAAGTCATTATGTAGATTGTTATCATTATTATTTGAAGCCAAATAATATTTAATGGCTTTAATTCCATCTTCGTGTTTTATATTTGTGTACAGGGACTCGACGTCCGCTGTTACTAGCCACATATCCTCTGATAATTTGATGTTTTGTAACAGCTGCAGTACCTCCATTGTGTCACGTACATATGAGGGTATGCTTGTAAGATATTCCCTTAATCGTAAGTCTACAAATTTACTTGCATTTTCTGTTAAGTTGTCATTTCCTGACACAATGGGTCTTCCAGGGGGTATTGAGGAATTTTTGTGCACTTTCGGTAGAAAGTATAAAGTGGCAACTTTGGGGTTGCCCTTTATCAGATACTTTTTCTCTGAGTTAGATATTATATTGGATTTCCAAGCACTTAATATCATCTTGTTATATTGAGTAAGATATGAACTCTGCGGGTTGAATATCAACTGTTTGTAACAAGCAGAGTTAGATAGTTGTTTTTTAGCCTCATCCATATACATTTGTTGTGGCCAAAGGACCACATTCCCACCTTTATCCGATGGCTTGATTAGAACATCTTGCCATGATTCTATCTCTCTTAATGCATTAATTTCATTGATATTAAGGTTTTGTTTGGCCCTGTATATGGGCAATTGTTCGATTTCTTTACAAACCATCTTACAGAAAATCTGTATCTCTGGGGATATAGAAAAGGATGGAACATAAGTAGATTTGGGTTTTACATTTGATTTCCAAACAGAAGATGCAGGTTCATCTACTGGAGTATTTGTGTTAGTTACTGTTTGTATGTCTGTACTATCTGCAGATAGCTCCTGCAGTATGTCTACAGTCAGTAAATCTTCTGCATTCAAACTGTTTGGATTAAAGGCATATATTTTTTTGAGTAATATTTTTCTGGAGAACAGATGGATATCTCTTATTACCTCAAATTTATTTAGTGAATTTACAGGGCAAAAAGACAGTCCTCTAGATAGTACAGATTTGTGTGTAGTACTGAGTGTATAATCAGAGAGGTTAATAATCCTCATTTGTTCATCCTTATCTTGCTGAAGGGACTCAATTCCCTTCTTCTTGTTGACTGTCTCACTGGGCCTGAGAATTTCCGTTTGTTGCCCCTGTTCTGAGTGTTGGTCTGATTGGCTGAGGTGACTGGTGGAGTTATATTGTGTGGGGTTTTGGACAAAAAAGATGATGAGGAAGAAGTAGATGTGGAGGATTGTACTGAGCTATAGCTCTTAGGTCTGGCACTAATTGTATCTGTATTGGTAGTACTTTCATTGTCAGTATTAGTGTCTGAGTCATTGTCTGAAATATCTGTTTCACTTTCTGCACTGCTCTCAGATTGTTGAACAAGGTATCTGTTACCTCTATATCTAGGGGTGACATTACTACGCCAACGATAAACTCTTTGATTTTGAAAATCTTCAATATCTCTCTGCAACTTTTGTTTTTTAGTTGCTATAATTTCTTGCTCCAATTTGTCCAATTCCTTTTGATATTTATCATACTGATTTTTGTAATCTATTTTATCATTAAATTGAGACAGTTGGGCATTATATTCTTCAATTTCAGAATCTAACTTTGTTAGTTCGAGTTTATCGTGTTTAATTAATATATTTATTAATTTGAGAGAGCACTCTGACAAGGCTGTTTCCCATTCTTTGGTTAAATCATTGTTATAAAGGTTGAAGGCTGGAAATACCTTCATCCTTAACCCTCTGGGAATTATGTTTTTTTCTGCATACTTCTCAAAGAAGTGCCAGTTCCACCATCTTTTAGATTGTTTATGTAAGGTTTGATGTAATTTACATAACACATTGTTTAATTCATCCTCATTGATTTGTATATTGTCCCTAGTGGAAGCAGTATAAATTATAAAACAGTATCCTATATCATGATCGGCTACTCTAACTTCCAACTATATATTAACAAATAAATATATCCACATACTAATAATACTATGACATCCTAGCATCTCCCTATATGCTGCCATTACATGCGGCAATCTGTCTCACTACCCTTGAATAAACACGTTATATACCTTAAACGCGTCCGCATATAAATCGTATATTCTATGTATTTGCCTTAAAGACTAAGATCCTAATTATGCCATTGCGATACGACATAATAATTTACTACTAAGCAGTAGTAAGGTATGATACAAAGTAATTCTTAAGTCTCAATGCCTTATTTTACAAACCGCAGTGATCACCCAATCATTGCTACTGAATACACACACCCCTTGTTTACTCAGTGTTGATTGGTCCTTTACTGACATCACATACGCCCCCCTACTCACATTCCCTTCTCGCGTCACGCAATACCGGATGTCACTGTCTACTCATATGATTGACAGAATGAGCATCCAATCAGAGCCATTTGAAATTGAGTGGGACATCAAATCAGGGGCTTGAGGTGGGACAACCACCAACATAAATAACGCCGAGTAGCAGCGGCCCGCACCCCCTCTGAGGAAGCGTTCTGTGAAACGCGCGTCAGGGGTCCAGCAGGAGAAGCTAGTTCTCTCCTGTCTGTCGCTTTTTTAACTGCTTGCCTAGTGAATAATAGAATCTGTATATACTTATATATTTGTTGAATCCTGGTGCCTACTATTTACCTTTAAAAAATATAACTATTTAAAAGTAAAACAGCCCTCGGATTGTAAGGGCTTAGCTTATCTTGCACAATAATTTTGTGGGCATCAGGCTGAATACATAGAGCATTGCTGACTATATCCATTTAATTCAACTGGGTTTAAGTGCTTTTAACCCTTTCAGGCTACTTCTGTGTGAATGTTTGTTCCTAGTTGTAACAATAAAGTATTAAAGTATGAATGTAATGGAACATTTTAAACTAATAGAGTAATTTTCATATTCATATGATTATTTGGAGTTAAAGAAATAATTTTCTTTGTGGTATTCTTTTCTAATAATCCTAAGTGTATTTCTTTGTACAATTAGTATTTCTAGTTGTTTAGTTCTACCCTCTAAGAATCCACATTAGATGTGCACCACAATTATTACAAGTGACTACTTAGTATTGGTATATTATATACCTTCTCTGATTTACATAATAGGTACAACATCTAATTACTGAATAACTCCTACCATCCCCCACCACACTTTTCAAAGCTTAGTTCTTTGGGAGAATATACCCAGAGTCTCTCTTCTGGGTTTAGCCCTTTTCCTTGGGGGTTTAATAAGTAATAAAATACACAAAATGAATATTCAATCAGACATGGCTAATCGCCATCAGAAACGACTTACAGAACTTAACTCTATTTTTAACAGTTCCACTAGGGACAATATACAAATCAATGAGGATGAATTAAACAATGTGTTATGTAAATTACATCAAACCTTACATAAACAATCTAAAAGATGGTGGAACTGGCACTTCTTTGAGAAGTATGCAGAAAAAAACATAATTCCCAGAGGGTTAAGGATGAAGGTATTTCCAGCCTTCAACCTTTATAACAATGATTTAACCAAAGAATGGGAAACAGCCTTGTCAGAGTGCTCTCTCAAATTAATAAATATATTAATTAAACACGATAAACTCGAACTAACAAAGTTAGATTCTGAAATTGAAGAATATAATGCCCAACTGTCTCAATTTAATGATAAAATAGATTACAAAAATCAGTATGATAAATATCAAAAGGAATTGGACAAATTGGAGCAAGAAATTATAGCAACTAAAAAACAAAAGTTGCAGAGAGATATTGAAGATTTTCAAAATCAAAGAGTTTATCGTTGGCATAGTAATGTCACCCCTAGATATAGAGGTAACAGATACCTTGTTCAACAATCTGAGAGCAGTGCAGAAAGTGAAACAGATATTTCAGACAATGACTCAGACACTAATACTGACAATGAAAGTACTACCAATACAGATACAATTAGTGCCAGACCTAAGAGCTATAGCTCAGTACAATCCTCCACATCTACTTCTTCCTCATCATCTTTTTTGTCCAAAACCCCACACAATATAACTCCACCAGTCACCTCAGCCAATCAGACCAACACTCAGAACAGGGGCAACAAACGGAAATTCTCAGGCCCAGTGAGACAGTCAACAAGAAGAAGGGAATTGAGTCCCTTCAGCAAGATAAGGATGAACAAATGAGGATTATTAACCTCTCTGATTATACACTCAGTACTACACACAAATCTGTACTATCTAGAGGACTGTCTTTTTGCCCTGTAAATTCACTAAATAAATTTGAGGTAATAAGAGATATCCATCTGTTCTCCAGAAAAATATTACTCAAAAAAATATATGCCTTTAATCCAAACAGTTTGAATGCAGAAGATTTACTGACTGTAGACATACTGCAGGAGCTATCTGCAGATAGTACAGACATACAAACAGTAACTAACACAAATACTCCAGTAGATGAACCTGCATCTTCTGTTTGGAAATCAAATGTAAAACCCAAATCTACTTATGTTCCATCCTTTTCTATATCCCCAGAGATACAGATTTTCTGTAAGATGGTTTGTAAAGAAATCGAACAATTGCCCATATACAGGGCCAAACAAAACCTTAATATCAATGAAATTAATGCATTAAGAGAGATAGAATCATGGCAAGATGTTCTAATCAAGCCATCGGATAAAGGTGGGAATGTGGTCCTTTGGCCACAACAAATGTATATGGATGAGGCTAAAAAACAACTATCTAACTCTGCTTGTTACAAACAGTTGATATTCAACCCGCAGAGTTCATATCTTACTCAATATAACAAGATGATATTAAGTGCTTGGAAATCCAATATAATATCTAACTCAGAGAAAAAGTATCTGATAAAGGACAACCCCAAAGTTGCCACTTTATACTTTCTACCGAAAGTGCACAAAAATTCCTCAATACCCCCTGGAAGACCCATTGTGTCAGGAAATGACAACTTAACAGAAAATGCAAGTAAATTTGTAGACTTACGATTAAGGGAATATCTTACAAGCATACCCTCATATGTACGTGACACAATGGAGGTACTGCAGCTGTTACAAAACATCAAATTATCAGAGGATATGTGGCTAGTAACAGCGGACGTCGAGTCCCTGTACACAAATATAAAACACGAAGATGGAATTAAAGCCATTAAATATTATTTGGCTTCAAATAATAATGATAACAATCTACATAATGACTTTATAATTCAACTCTTGAAATTTGTCCTGACTCACAACTTTTTCACATTTAATGACAGGTATTACTTGCAAACCCAAGGTACCGCTATGGGTACAGCTTGCGCGCCGACTTACGCGAATTTATTTCTTGGCTACTGGGAACTATTCTATGTATTTTCTAATGAGCTCGAAAAATATACTGAACACATCCCAATGTGGTTAAGATACATAGATGATGTTCTTTTCATCTGGGAAGGGTCATATGAACAACTTGAAACCTTTATGAAGAGAATTAATGAGAATGATCTCAACATCAAATTAACTTTTGAGGCTAACCAGCAGGAGATATGCTTTTTGGATTTAAAAATATTCAAAAACAATGAAGGATTCATCAACACTACGATGTTTAGGAAAGAAACATCAACTAACACTCTTCTACATCATTCCAGTGCCCATTCTCCAAGTACCCTGAAAGCAATACCATACGGGGAATTTCTGAGACTTCGTCGGAACTGCACTACCAATGAGATCTACATACAGGAAAGTGTAGCCTTAGCACAAAGACTAATGGCACGTGGATACAGTAAGAAATCCATAAAGAGAGCTAAGTACAAAGCACTCAGGAAAAGTAGAGATGAATTACTAATCCCAAAAAGTAAAACTCTTCAAGAGTCATGTCCTAGACTCATCACGACATATAACCCCCAGATGCCACATGTTATTAAAATTATTAATGACCATTGGAACATACTCCAAAATGATGAAACCCTCAAGCCACTAATAGGCGACAGAGTCTCATTAGGATATAAGAGACCAAACAACTTGAGAGACAAACTGGTATCTAGTCACTTCGTAAGAACTGCCAAGAAAAAAGACACAAACCCAGGTATGTACCCATGTGGTACCTGCTCTGCCTGTAAATATGTTCTGAAAACAAAAACAATAACTAAAAAAACAGGACAAATATATAACCTCCAAGCACATTTCTCGTGCACCACTATAGGAGTAATATATGCACTCTACTGCTCTTGCCAAATGGCATACGTTGGCATGACGACAAGGGAGATAAAAACACGCATCTTGGAACATGTGTATAACATCAAATATGCCCAAAGAGATAAAGATAAAGGCAAAAAAATCACCTCTGTTGCCAAACATTTCTTATCACACCACAATGGTTCACCTATGGACCTAAAATACACTGTGATCCAAAAAGCATCTCTTGGCATAAGAGGTGGCAACATTGAAAAGGCTTTATTAAAAATGGAGTGCAAATGGATATACCTCTTAAATGCGGTTAAACCGTTTGGCATGAATGACTTCAATAACTTTTTTGTATATATCTAATCCTTAAGTTAAAAATACATAGTATCATTATTATCTAAAATTGTGTCTTCAATATTATATACTCACCTAATTTTGGGAGAAAATACACATTAAGGTTATCATTAGAACAACCCACATAGGATAATAACTGTTAATCATCTCGATTGATACAATATCCATTATAAGTGTATAACACAGGGGATATTATCTAAATAATGTGAGATAAGGGACTTAACTCCAAAAAAATAACTATGTATTTTCATTGTATCCAGATACACAGTTAAATTACACACCAATTAAAACAGTATACAGAATCAATTACCAATATGAGTCTCAGTCTCTCTCCTCTACCTGGTATTTATAATTTGCCACTCACTAATTTTGACATTATCTTTCCTACTTTATCTGTTCAATTAAGGGTACACTTCTAGCCCAACCTCACATCATAACACAAATTAGTTTTCACTCACCCTTAATACACTTATGTGGCTCCTTTTTACACTCCCCTTTTCACAATAATAAGGCATCACTTCCCACTACAAAGATCAATATTTCATCCAGTCAAGAATACCACACACTTTCTTCTTTCACTGTACAGACTGATCATTATATCATATTAACTCACATTTGGAAGATATCTTAAATAAGTATATATTTTATTCAGTCCTTTCCCTCATCTCCCTTTCACTTTTTTATTTATGTACAGTTTTATTCCTCACACATCACATTTCCTGTGTTTAATTCTATCACTCCTTGTTACATAGCACTATAGCTACTCTCTAATAATAACCCACACTTGGGATTCCAAATAAGAATCTAGAGTCTAGACTAAACTTCATCAATTTGTATTTACTAGCTTAAAAAATTCTTTCTCTATATATATGGAGATGAAAATAAAATAGTCTAACCTAAGACCAAACGACAGGATACGTCCTATCCCACTATCAGTACATCAGCCTAAAATTAAATATACATCGACAGATGGAAATAAAGACAATGCAATATAGTATCAAACCTAACACATAACTATATGCTGCCGGTGCATTTACTGATCGGATTCATAATTTTTCCTTGTGAGTCCCATCTGCACAATATACATCAAGAATACCGAATCACGTTACCTTACTAAGTATAACTACTATTCTGCATTATCTCGAAACTAAAGCAGTATAAATTATAAAACAGTATCCTATATCATGATCGGCTACTCTAACTTCCAACTATATATTAACAAATAAATATATCCACATACTAATAATACTATGACATCCTAGCATCTCCCTATATGCTGCCATTACATGCGGCAATCTGTCTCACTACCCTTGAATAAACACGTTATATACCTTAAACGCGTCCGCATATAAATCGTATATTCTATGTATTTGCCTTAAAGACTAAGATCCTAATTATGCCATTGCGATACGACATAATAATTTACTACTAAGCAGTAGTAAGGTATGATACAAAGTAATTCTTAAGTCTCAATGCCTTATTTTACAAACCGCAGTGATCACCCAATCATTGCTACTGAATACACACACCCCTTGTTTACTCAGTGTTGATTGGTCCTTTACTGAC
The DNA here is from genome assembly GCF_027579735.1 of Bombina bombina. Taxonomy (NCBI): domain Eukaryota; kingdom Metazoa; phylum Chordata; class Amphibia; order Anura; family Bombinatoridae; genus Bombina; species Bombina bombina. The sequence goes on from NW_026512288.1 coordinate 17,670, forward strand.
ATCACATACGCCCCCCTACTCACATTCCCTTCTCGCGTCACGCAATACCGGATGTCACTGTCTACTCATATGATTGACAGAATGAGCATCCAATCAGAGCCATTTGAAATTGAGTGGGACATCAAATCAGGGGCTTGAGGTGGGACAACCACCAACATAAATAACGCCGAGTAGCAGCGGCCCGCACCCCCTCTGAGGAAGCGTTCTGTGAAACGCGCGTCAGGGGTCCAGCAGGAGAAGCTAGTTCTCTCCTGTCTGTCGCTTTTTTAACTGCTTGCCTAGTGAATAATAGAATCTGTATATACTTATATATTTGTTGAATCCTGGTGCCTACTATTTACCTTTAAAAAATATAACTATTTAAAAGTAAAACAGCCCTCGGATTGTAAGGGCTTAGCTTATCTTGCACAATAATTTTGTGGGCATCAGGCTGAATACATAGAGCATTGCTGACTATATCCATTTAATTCAACTAGGTTTAAGTGCTTTTAACCCTTTCAGGCTACTTCTGTGTGAATGTTTGTTCCTAGTTGTAACAATAAAGTATTAAAGTATGAATGTAATGGAACATTTTAAACTAATAGAGTAATTTTCATATTCATATGATTATTTGGAGTTAAAGAAATAATTTTCTTTGTGGTATTCTTTTCTAATAATCCTAAGTGTATTTCTTTGTACAATTAGTATTTCTAGTTGTTTAGTTCTACCCTCTAAGAATCCACATTAGATGTGCACCACAATTATTACAAGTGACTACTTAGTATTGGTATATTATATACCTTCTCTGATTTACATAATAGGTACAACATCTAATTACTGAATAACTCCTACCATCCCCCACCACACTTTTCAAAACCTTGACAGTAGGTTTGAACATCTTTCAACATGTGTGGCCAAAAAGCATAGTGACGCAATATTTCGTACGTGAGTTTGGCACCACGATGACCAGATGTGGGAGCATCATGGGCATGTTGAAGCGTTAGACCTCTGAACTTGGTGGGTACTACCCATTGCTGAATTCCAGTTTTGGAGGTTCTAATTAACAAACCATCCTGTAACTTGAATTGGGATCTGGATTTCATTAAGATTCTAAGATCTTCTTTGCCAATACAATCATCTTTTGAGATGGGGTTGCCTTCAGGATCTTCTATGTGTTTATAGAAGGTGCCTACAATGGGGTCTTCTTTTTGACTAGTGATCAAGTCCTCACTAGGAGAATCCTGACTCCATTGTACCAAATTAGGCTCACTCTGTTGTTTTGCCTGGTTTTTGGTGATGGCTTCTACCTGAATTGCACCCATTAAGTGGTCAATATTAAGGAGTTCTCCAGTTATGGCTCCTTGTTTGGCTAATGAATCCGCAAGGTCATTGCCTTCCTTATCCGGACCTAGAACCCTGGAATGACCCTTGGTCTTTTTCCAGTGTATGGTTAAATCATTGGACACCACCAGATTATCAATCTCGCAGAACAACTTGCCATGCTTGACTGGTTTGTTATTGCTTTTCTGCATGCCATTTCTTTTCCAAGTTGGCAGGTATTCAACAAAACTGTCACGCACATAATTTGAGTCAGTTATGATCACAAATTCATGAATACCATGTTCAATAGCCATCTCAATGGTTTTGAAAACAGAAGTTAGTTCTGCAACTTGGCTGGATCTTGGTCCAATGTTGAAACCTATAGATATATTTGAGAATCCATTTGCCCAAGTTATACCAATGCCAGCGACTAATCTGCGCTCATTATCTATAGTGGCTTGGTAAGAACAACCATCAACATACACCCAAGGTAATGTTTGACAATGGTTCTCATTGTATATTTTATATGGGGAAAGCAATTGTTCCTCCAGAAAATCATCTTCTGATAATTCTTCCCCAGGATCTCTAGCAGTACAGTCGTGGAGTTCAGCAAGCCCTTGTGCGACTGGATTCTTTTTATTCTGCTTGTAGCGAATTTCTAATGGCCAGCCTTGTAAGGAAAGAGTCCACGCTGTTATGCGGCTATTTGACAAATTCCCATCTCTTATTCTCTCACTTTGCAAATATAGCAAAGGCTGGTGGGCCGTTTCTACAATAATTTTCTCGCCCTGTATATAGCTGTGGAAATTTTGTAGAGCCCATACAGTAGATAAGAGGGCTTTTTCGCAATCGCTAAATTTTATTTCTACTGGGGATAGATTTTTGCTCGCATAAGCAATGGCTTTGTTCAAATTATCATGCTTTTGGTATAAAACAGCACTCATGCTTACATCTGTGTACCCTGTTTCTAAGTAGAAAGGTTTACCACCTTCAGGGTATGCTAAGCAAGGTGCTTGTGTGAGTTTTCTCTTCAGCTCTCTGATGGCTGTCTCTTGAGACTCACTCCAGTGCCATTTCACATCCTTCTTTAGAAGAAGTAGTAGTGGTTTAGCTAACTCTGCATAATTATCAATGAATTTGCGAGAATAATTTGTCATACCCAGGAATGATCTCAATTCCTTTAAGTTAGTTGGGTTTTTAGAATTTACTATAGCTTCAACCTTTTTCTTCTGGGGATTTAATCCTTCAGAAGTAACTTCATGTCCCAAGAAGTTTACACGAGTGCGGCACCATTGGGCTTTTTGTAGGGATAATTTGACACCTGCCCTTTTAAGTTGGCTGAGGACGTGTTTAAGCTCTGCGATGTGTTTTTCAAAGTCTGTGCTTTTGATTAAAACATCATCAACATAAGATAAGGTCCCCCTTTCCAGTGCATCAGGCATAGCCTTATGCATGAATACAGCAAATTCATGTCCAGAATTTATGTATCCAAATGGAAGTCTCTGGAATGCATATTGGACCTTTTGGAAAGAGAATGTCAGCTTATATTGGTCCTCTTCATGTACCTTTATGGTCCAGTATCCCTGTGCACAATCAATGGCAGTGAATATTTTGGATCCCTGCATTTGTGCAAGGCACTGGTCAATGTATGGTACAGGCCAACCAGACATGTACACTCGTTTGTTTAGCTGTCTTAAATCAGCACACAAACGCCATTGTCCATTGGGCTTAAGGACACCTAGAATAGGATTATTATAAGAGCTGTGCACCTGTCGTATAATACCTCTTTCTTCCAAATTCCTTATGATCTCTGCCAGAGAATCATATGAGGCTAAGGGAAGTCTGTATTGTTTGACAAATACAGGTGGCGCATCGGGATCTGTTTGTATTCTTGCAATGTGCAAGTCTGTAGTACCACAGTCATAAGAATCCTTAGCAAAAATATCCTTGTATTCCATCAGGAGTTCTCGCAGCTGTTGGCGTTCATCATCGCTGGAACAGCCATTAGCTAAGGATATTTGCTCTTCGACTATTTGCTGAAATCCTGGAAAGATTTCAGGCTGTCCTATTTCATAGGCTTCTTCCAACCTAGAGGTGAGATCCCCTTGATTATAATTTACATTGCTCCCATGACTCTGGGTATTGGGGTAATCTTTCTGTTTGATTGGCTGATCAAACACTAGAGAGGCTTCTTCAATTTTACAGATGCCTTCCTCTGAGCTGAAGGGATAAATAGACTGAACATTAAATAGACCCTCTGGCATAGATGCAAAGGATTGTTCTATTAATTGTTCTTCAGATAAGTATCCTTCAGGTATTAGCCCAATTATATTATTCTGGAATCCAAAAGTGTAATAACTTGATTCCAGTGCATATCCTATGGTAGTTCCCTTGGATAATGTTATATCCTGTGGGGTCATGTTATGCACAACAATATGTATTGGAACAGTTCCAATATTCACCATAGGAGTGTAGGTTACTGTGACACCCAGATTTTGTATTTCTGACCTCTCTTTACCTGTAAGGGTAAAAGAAATTTATCAGCCCCATCAGGAATTATAATATCGCTAGATACCTGCATATTCACAGCATATGGCAATTGCTGGTTTGATTTCAGGGCTGCATTTTCATCCTGAAATACTTCAGGGTCCCCCTTTAACCTGCTCCAGAGGCAAGAGTTAATCAAATCTATTTGTATGGCATATCTATGTAAGATATCATTGCCAATGTATATTTGATTATGGGGAGTATTTAAAACTAAAAACAGGTGCTTCACTGACTTATTTCCTATAGAGATAGATAATAAGCACTTAGCTGTGATGTTATAGCTTTCCGACCTGTTATCCAGGTTGTGGACACTGTGGTCTTGGGGAGAAAGATATTTAATCACTTTAGGTTCAGCTATTTGCGATAATAAACCTTCGCTTATATAGCTAGCTTCCTGTTTTAAGTTTAATTTAGCATACTTGGTTTTACCAAGGTCATGCACTTGTATAGGGATAAATAGATCCTCTTTAACTCTCTCAATTCCTGTGAGGTATTGAGCGTGGCCTTCCCCCTTAGGTATTTTATGATCCCCCTTGTGGAGTGATATGGTTAATACATCGCCATCTTGGGAAATATTCGCTATTTTTCCAGGCGAAATTTTAAAAGTATTACCATCAGAGCCACTTAAAGGAGTCTGATCCTCTATTTGTAGAATAGTGATTTCAGGTACATAGTTATTCCTGAAATGAATCTCCACAGCGTCTGGTTTCTCTTCCACCACGTGACAGCTATGTCGGGTGCGATATATACCAGATTTTTCATAATTTAAAGGCCTTTTAACTTGTGACCAAATTACATTATTTATGCAATCAATTATGGTGCTTAATCGCTTCAGGAGATCACTACCAATAATTAAACGATCAGTAGGCAGATCCACTATAATGACAGGGTGTCTTATGACCCTGTTCCCCAATTTAAATTTTAACCAGGCCGTACTGTAGACTTTTAGAGAATCACCCCCAACTCCTATAAGAGAACCGTCAATTTCTTTTATTTTAGGTTTGTGGGGTGTTAGCTCATTTAGCTGTGTGTAGTACCTGTGGGATAAAATAGTTGCCTGAGATCCAGTGTCGACTAATCCCATGATAGGGTTGGAGACTGAATCTTGCAGCTCAACTAATACATAATATCTTCCTGCATTTTCTACCATTTCACACCTAAAATTGGCATTCTCATACATCTGTGGGCTTCGCCACGTGTTACCTGAATTCGCCACTTTTTCCTGTGTAGAGGAAGCTTCATACCTACCTGTTTCCTCTATGACAGGGTCGGCTGGATTCTTTTGTACTGCATCTGTGGAAATAAGGTTAAGAGAGTGCTGCAAAGGAAGAGATTTGTTAATTTTTCCCGGATGAGGTTGCCTGTCATCACAGCTAAGTTGTCTGTTTTCGGTCTGTGAGGAGAGAACATAATTAGTATCATTGACATTTATTATTTCATTTTGTATATCTCTTCCCTCCCTTTCAGGTGATACCGCAGTGTTTATGACTGTGCCTGTGGTCCACTGCTGACCACTGGCTGTACCCCTAAAAAAGTATTGTTCGGTTGCTGAGCCGTAAGTTTTTGACTCATATTAGCGATTTGTTCGCTCAACCGAATTAGCTGGGTACTAAGCTGATCTACTTGATTGTACAAGTTACCCCTACTCCTGGGCCTATCTCTTGATGCCCCATAATAATGATTCTTAGACCATTGGTTCCCCTCAGAATTAGAGCTGCTATTTCTATCCTGGCGTGTTCCTGGGGTGCAATTTGTTCAGCATTATTATTTTGGGGAGCATTATTTACTTGGGGTGTCTGGTTATCCTGAGAATACCTTCGCCGTCTATTGTATCTACCTTTGCGGGGGTACCCATTATTCTGTGGGTATTCTCTTTGGGCATAATTATTCGCCTGAGTATGTCCCCCGCTTTGGCTATAGTCTCTCTGCGCCTCATCCCGTGTTGGGGAAGGGGTAGAGTTAAACCTCTGTGGAGATGGCCGTTTTCTCTGGCCACTTCCGCATAGGTTTTCTTTTTAGACTCCAAATTTAGGGGTTCAGGTGACACCCTAGTTTCGGCCACTATTTTAGGATTGGGCTTTTTCTCCCTTTTATCCCCCTGTTCACTGGACTGCTGAATAGAGTATAATTTCGTACTCTCTTTGATCAGCCATTCCAATGAACAGTTCTCCTCAAAATCTCTAGCTAAGTTGATTTTGATGGGTGTGGGTAGAGCTTCAAAAAATATATTCACAAACTCTGAACCTTCAAATATGGGATCATCTTCAGCCATGCTGTACGCATTCTTCAATATAGAAAGGAATTCGATTGGACTTTGATTCGCACTACATTTTAAACCATATACAGCTATTCTCGCTGCCGTTTTAGTGCGATGTTGTTCGAATTCTTTTCTGCATTGTCGTTTTGTTTCACTCCAGGAACGAATATTCATATCCTTTAGTGAAGCAAAGAATTTGTGATGCTTACTTTCAAATACCCAGGGTAGAAATTCAATTTTTAATTGCTCACTTGTAACACTCATTATAGATAATGCGTTTTCAAAGGCCTCTAAGTGGTCAATTATGGAAGTGGCCCCCCCTTTAGAAAATGGGCGTACTGTATTCTTTAGGAATTTAATTATTGTGGGGGTGTCATACACTTTATTTGGTACATCACTGGATCTTACTGGGGACTTATTGTTTGAGCTAGAGTGCCTTCCATCTGAGGCGTAATAATTTTCTGGTCCCCCAGAGTTATGTAGTTGCCTAGGGGAAAAAGTTACCTCTGGGCCTGAATTAGGGCTATAGTTTGGGTATCTTTGTCTATCCTCCCGCCTGGGATCTTGACTCTCATTTCTGTCCCAGTCCTTATAGCTGCTAATTTGTCTCTGTAATATATTTATTGCCTGCTCGTATGCTTTTTCAGCCTCATGATATCTAGCTCTTAAAGTTTTATTTTCATCTTGGCACTTTTGATATTCTTCTTCAAAAGTTTTAAAATCAGCCATTAATTCCTGATTATATTTATCTAAGTCAGAAGCCTTTTGGCTAGCATGGAAAACCTCTGTCTTTGCCTGAATAAATGCATCTTGAAAGTCTCGTAATGAATTATTTTCATCCCTTAGCCGCCCTAATTGTCTGTTCTGTCCTGCCATTTGGTTAGACATCTCACAGCTCAAATACATTAGGATCGGCCAAGTTTAGAAAATTAACTCATCACGCCCCCCAAGTTCCGTGCATCTATTAAGTTGCAGTAACATTTGGTATAATTCCCCATCTTCAAACCACATATCTTTAACTAAATCTTTGGCCTTATCTTTACACTCATTAATATACCTGGAGACATCGTCCCCAACATCAAGTCTAGTCATGGTGTGATTCATGGCGTCTAATTTGAGCGTTTTTTTCTGAATCACTTCATTGACGGAGGACCTTGGAGAGGACACAATTTCATCTTGCACAGAAACGCTAGCATTACTTTTTGCTGAAGACATCGTTATTTTAGTGTTGTACTTAATAAGATAAAACGTTAATACAATTTTGACCAATAAGAAAGAGGAAGGAAATTTTTTTTTTATATCTTCAAAATATGAATATTAATCTTGAAATATGAAAAAAAATCAATATTTTTATGAATTTTGAAATATGAAAAATTAATATTTTTGATTAATTTCGAAATATGAGAAATTTATATTTTTATGAATTTTGAAATATGAAAAATTAATATTTTTATGAATTTTGAAATATGAAAAATTAATATTTTTATGAATTTTGAAATATGAAAATTAATATTTTTGATTATTTTTTTTAATATGAAAAATTAATATTTTTATTAATTTTTCAAAAGTTTATTTTTAATAATATTTCAAAATATTAATATTAATCTTGAACACGAAAATCAATATTTAAATTTTCAAAAAAAAAAAAAACTTTTATATTTTCAAAATATCAATTCGAAATATGAAATTTCTTCTCCTATAATAATTTCTATTTACCACAAATATACTATATCAATATGATAATTATTTATAATATCTTACGCAAGTGCCTCCATACAATATGTCAGTATATTTATGAAAATCTCAGCAGTATTCTCTAAACAATGTGTAAGTATATGGCAGGGAATATATTTAACAATCTTCCTTTAAACTAAACCTGCAATCAAACATACATTTGCTAAGACAATAGAATTAATCTAAATATCTGAATTCTTTATTATTAGTAAATAACTATGAACATGTTGATACGTAAATATTTGTAATGATTAGAATATGAGTCAATATTATATGCGTTAAAACAAAAACTATTTAAAATATGTTATGCAAAGCTCATGCCAATTTACTTTAAACCCAATCTTTCATTCAGAGCTGCATTTAAAATATTACAATGAGACCTAAAATAGCAGTTACAAACATTCAGCAATATGATTTACAGTGCTAATTTAAGCAATAAATAATATATACAATTTCTGATGTTTTTTAATAGAAGTGTATATTGTACTATTGCTTAAATTAGCACTGTAATTCATATTGCTGAATGTTTGTAACTGCTATTTTAGGTCTCATTGTAATATTTTAAATGCAGCTCTGAATGAAAGATTGGTTTTAAAGTAAATTGGCATGAGCTTTGCATAGCATATTTTAAATAGTTTTTGTTTTAACGCATACAATATTGACTCATATTCTAATCATTACAAATATTTATGTATCAACATGTTCATAGTTATTTACTAATAATAAAGAATTCAGATATTTAGATTAATTTTATTGTCTTATCAAATGTATGTTTGATTGCAGGTTTAGTTTAAAGGAAGATTGTTAAATATATTCCCTGCCATATACTTACACATTGTTTAGAGAATACTGCTAAGATTTTCATAAATGTACTGACAGTGTCTGTACCTTTATATGTGTAGTGTTATGTGTGTCTGTACCCATATATGTGTAGTGTTATGTGTGTCTGTACCTTTATATGTGTAGTGTTATTTGTGTCTGTACCTTTATATGTGTAGTGTTATTTGTGTCTGTACCTCTATATGTGTAGCGTTATATGTGTGTGTGTACCTTTATATGTGTAGTGTTATATGTGTCTGTACCTTTATATGTGTAATGTCATGTGTGTTATATGTGTTATATGTGTAGTGTTATGTGTGTCTGTACCTTTATATGTGTAGTGTTATGTGTGTCTGCCCCTTTATATGTGTAGTGTTATATGTGTCTGTACCTTTATATGTGTAATGTTATGTGTGTCTGTACCTTTATATGTGTAATGTTATGTGTGTCTGTACCTTTATATGTGTAGTGTTATGTGTGTCTGTACCTTTATATGTGTAATGTTATGTGTGTCTGTACCTTTATATGTATAGTGTTATGTGTGTCTGTACCTTTATATGTGTAGTGTTATATGTGTCTGTACCTTTATATGTATAGTGTTATGTGTGTCTGTAACTTTATATGTGTAGTGTTATGTGTGTCTGTACCTTTACAGGGAGTGCAGAATTATTAGGCAAGTTGTATTTTTGAGGATTAATTTTATTATTGAACAACAACCATGTTCTCAATGAACCCAAAAAACTCATTAATATCAAAGCTGAATGTTTTTGAAAGTAGTTTTTAGTTTGCTTTTAGTTTTAGCTATTTTAGGGGGATATCTGTGTGTGCAGGTGACTATTACTGCGCATAATTATTAGGCAACTTAACAAAAAACAAATATATACCCATTTAAATTATTTATTTTTACCAGTGAAACCAATATAACATCTCAACATTCACAAATATACATTTCTGACATTCAAAAACAAAACAAAAACAAATAAGTGACCAATATAGCCACCTTTCTTTGCAAGGACACTCAAAAGCCTGCCATCCATGGATTCTGTCAGTGTTTTGATCTGTTCACCATCAACATTGCGTGCAGCAGCAACCACAGCCTCCCAGACACTGTTCAGAGAGGTGTACTGTTTTCCCTCCTTGTAAATCTCACATTTGATGATGGACCACAGGTTCTCAATGGGGTTCAGATCAGGTGAACAAGGAGGCCATGTTATTAGATTTTCTTCTTTTATACCCTTTCTTGCCAGCCACGCTGTGGAGTACTTGGACGCGTGTGATAGAGCATTGTCCTGCATGAAAATCATGTTTTTCTTGAAGGATGCAGACTTCTTCCTGTACCACTGCTTGAAGAAGGTGTCTTCCAGAAACTGGCAGTAGGACTGGGAGTTGAGCTTGACTCCATCCTCAACCCGAAACGGCCCCACAAGCTCATCTTTGATGATACCAGCCCAAACCAGTACTCCACCTCCACCTTGCTGGCGTCTGAGTCAGACTGGAGCTCTCTGCCCTTTACCAATCCAGCCACGGGCCCATCCATCTGGCCCATCAAGACTCACTCTCATTTCATCAGTCCATAAAACCTTAGAAAAATCAGTCTTTAGATATTTCTTGGCCCAGTCTTGACGTTTCAGCTTGTGTGTCTTGTTCAGTGGTGGTTGTCTTTCAGCCTTTCTTACCTTGGCCATGTCTCTGAGTATTGCACACCTTGTGCTTTTGGGCACTCCAGTGATGTTGCAGCTCTGAAATATGGCCAAACTGGTGGCAAGTGGCATCTTGGCAGCTGCACGCTTGACTTTTCTCAGTTCATGGGCAGTTATTTTGCGCCTTGGTTTTTCCACACGCTTCTTGCGACCCTGTTGACTATTTTGAATGAAACGCTTGATTGTTTGATGATCACGCTTCAGAAGCTTTGCAATTTTAAGAGTGCTGCATCCCTCTGCAAGATATCTCACTATTTTTTACTTTTCTGAGCCTGTCAAGTCCTTCTTTTGACCCATTTTGCCAAAGGAAAGGAAGTTGCCTAATAATTATGCACACCTGATATAGGGTGTTGATGTCATTAGACCACATCCCTTCTCATTACAGAGATGCACATCACCTAATATGCTTAATTGGTAGTAGGCTTTCGAGCCTATACAGCTTGGAGTAAGACAACATGCATAAAGAGGATGATGTGGTCAAAATACTCATTTGCCTAATAATTCTGCACTCCCTGTATATATGTAGTGTTATATGTGTCTGTACCTTTATATGTATAGTGTTATGTGTGTCTGTACCTTTATATGTATAGTGTTATGTGTGTCTGTACCTTTATATATATAGTGTTATGTGTAGTGTTATGTGTGTCTGTACCTTTATATGTATAGTGTTATGTGTGTCTGTACCTTTATATGTGTAGTGTTATATGTGTCTGTACCTTTATATGTATAGTGTTATGTGTGTCTGTAACTTTATATGTTTAGTGTTATGTGTGTCCGTACCTTTATATGTGTAGTGTTATATGTGTCTGTACCTTTATATGTATAGTGTTATGTGCGTCTGTACCTTTATATGTGTAGTGTTATGTGTAGTGTTATGTGTGTCTGTACCTTTATATGTGTAGTGTTATGTGTGTCTGTACCTTTATATGTGTAGTGTTATTTGTGTCTGTACATTTATATGTGTAGAGTTATTTGTGTCTGTACCTTTATATGTGTAGCGTTATATGTGTGTGTGTACCTTTATATGTGTAGTGTTATGTGTGTCTGTACCTTTATATGTGTAGTGTTATATGTGTCTGTACCTTTATATGTGTAATGTTATGTGTGTTATATGTGTTATATGTGTAGTGTTATGTGTGTCTGTACCTTTATATGTGTAGTGTTATGTGTGTCTGCCCCTTTATATGTGTAGTGTTATGTGTGTCTGTACCTTTATATGTGCAGTGTTATGTGTGTGTTATATGTGTAGTGTTATGTGTGTCTGTACCTTTATATGTGTAGTGTTATGTGTGTCTGTACCTTTATATGTGTAGTGTTATTTGTGTCTGTACCTTTATATGTGTAGTGTTATTTGTGTCTGTACCTTTATATGTGTAGCGTTATGTGTGTTTGTACCTTTATATGTGTAGTGTTATGTGTGTCTGCCCCTTTATATGTGTAGTGTTATGTGTGTCCGCCCCTTTATATGTGCAGTGTTATGTGTGTGTTATATGTGTAGTGTTATGTGTAGTGATATGTGTGTTATATGTGTAGTGTTATATGTGTTATATGTGTAGTGATATGTGTGTTATATGTGTAGTGATATGTGTGTTATATGTGTAGTGTTATGTGTAGTGATATGTGTGTTATATGTGTAGTGTTGTGCTTACTTCCTGGTTTGGTCAGATGGCACATTGAGGCTTCCATACAAAGATGATGTCATCAAGTGGGCTGTGCTTAGAATAAGAACAGTTCAGAGAAGCCATCTTGTGACAGTTTGTGATACAGTTATAAAGTACAAGGACTGAACCTGAGGCTCTGACAATTGCTGATACTAATAATTGTAATGTCAGCTACAGATCACTGCAGAGGATACAGCATCAGCCAGTCAGGAAGAGTAAGAACTGTCAGTTACACATTACAGTTATAAGTTATATTACAGTTATACAGCTAATAATAAGTGTAATGTCAGCTACAGATCAGTACAGCAGGATACAGCATCAGCCAGTCAGGAAGAGTAAGAACTGTCAGTTACACATTATAAGTTATATTATAGTTATACAGTTAATAATAAGTGTAATGTCAGCTACAGATCACTGCAGAGGATACAGCATCAGCCAGTCAGGAAGAGTAAGAACTGACAGTTACACATTATAAGTTATATTACAGTTATACAGTTAATAATAAGTGTAATGTCAGCTATAGATCACTGCAGAGGATACAGCATCAGCCAGTCAGGAAGAGTAAGTACTGTCAGTTACACATTACAGTTATAAGTTATATTACAGTTATACAGCTAATAATAAGTGTAATGTCAGCTACAGATCAGTGCAGCAGGATACAGCATCAGCTAGTCAGGAAGAGTAAGTACTGTCAGTTACACATTACAGTTATAAGTTATATTACAGTTATACAGTTAATAATAAGTGTAATGCCAGCTACAGATCAGTGCAGCAGGATACAGCATCAGCTAGTCAGGAAGAGTAAGTACTGTCAGTTACACATTACTGTTATAAGTTATGTTACGGTACCAACAGGATACCAAGGGTTAATACCAGGGAACAATGTCCTGCATACAGAATCAGCACTTCACAACTTCGATCAGTTTCCCTTCAAACATGAGACCAAGCTCCACATTTCAGGTTTAAAACAGAATATATTTATTAAAGGCTAGATGCCTAGTATTTATACAGGTTTTGACCCCAGATGGGGGGGTTGAAAGACTCTTGTACATTAGATAAAAGGGGAAGACGCCCTTTTACATGATACAATAGAATTACATTACTTAAATACTTTAAACACAAGACACTCTGGGCTCTTCTTATCACTTAGGCGTTTTCTCTCTGAGGGTGATCAAACAATGGAATGCTTATCACTAACTAAATTATGGCTGGAGCCAGCAACTTGTATTTAGAAAATAGAGTTAACACTTTCAGTCCTGACTGCAGGGTCTGTCACATAGCTCCCCCTTTGTGGAACACTCCGGCAGACCCGGCTTGACCCTTTGGCGGGTCAACTTGGGGATGACCGGACTAGGAGGTGGTAGGCATGTCAGTTTGCCGGGACAATCCATCTGCATTCCCGTTTAGCTTACCGGGCCGGTAACTGATGGTGAAGTTATAGGGCTGGAGGGCTAAACTCCACCTCAGCAATCTACCATTGTCTCCTGAGACCCGGTTAAGCCAGACTAAGGGATTGTGGTCCGTTATAAGGGAAAATTCCTGTCCGTATAGATAAGGGTTCAACTTCTTCAGTGCCCAGACCAGGGCTAAACA
>NW_026512289.1:0-28629 GCF_027579735.1 Bombina bombina
TTATTCTTTTAAAAAAGGAATTGAATCTCTATGGGACTCATTTTTATTTTATTTTCCCCAGCACTAGTTCTTTTATTTCATAATGAGATATGTTTTAAGTGCACAGGCGTGAGTACCCTCCAGTCTATTTGTGCTTAGAGGGTTGTTTCTCTTGTAAGGTGTATCCAGTCCACGGGTTCATCCATTACTTGTGGGATATTCTCCTTCCCAACAGGAAGTTGCAAGAGGACACCCACAGCAGAGCTGTCTATATAGCTCCTCCCCTAACTGCCACCCCCAGTCATTCTCTTGCAACTCTCGACAAGATAGGAAGTATAAGAGATATGTGGTGACTTAGTGTAGTTTTTACCTTCAATCAAGAGTTTGTTATTTTTAAACGGTACCGGCGTCGTACTGTTTTACTCCCAGGCAGAAATTAGAAGAAGAAGAATCTGCCTGGAGGTTGATGATCTTAGCGGTTTGTAACTAAGGTCCATTGCTGTTCTCACGCATAACTGAAGAGTATGGGAAAGACTTCAGTTGGGGGAACGGTTTTGCAGATTACCTGCTTTGAGGTATGTTCAGTATATTTATTTCTAGAGAGATGATAAGATCTAGAAAATGCTGACAGAGCCTTATATAATTGAGGTAAGCCTGATGCAGTGATTTGACGACGACTGGGATCATGCTTACAAATAAGGGTAATATTCATGTTAAAACTCCTATTTCTTAGTGACAAAACGTTTACATGTTATATAGAAAGAACGCTTTTTCTCTGAGGGTGATAAATCGTTTTTTGGGGTCTAGTTTCCACATGGCTAGTCAGATACTCCTAGGAGTATTTTCTTAAGGCCCTCTGACATAGAGTGCATGGTGGGAGGGGCCTATTGTCACGCTCTAGATGCACAGTTCTTATTCAGACTGAGACATCCAGCTTCCCTAAAGGAGTCCTCTGGCATCTGAGGACCACTATAGAGGGCTTATTTCTTCCCTAAATCGTATTTGAGGGCAGGTAGGAGCCACAGCAGAGCTGTGGCAGGGTGTTTAACTGTTAACGTTTTTCAAATCCAGTTTGGGGCCTAAAGGGTTAATCATCCATTTGCAAGTGGGTGCAATGCTGCTTTAGTCCCTTATACACACTGTAAAAATGTCGAAGAGTTTACTACTTTTTAACACTGTTTTGCAGTTTATGTGATAGTTTTTTTTTCTCTTAAAGGCACAATACCGTTATTGTTTAATTGCCGTTTCACATTTATTAAAGTGTTTTCCAAGCTTGCTGGTCTCATTACTAGTCTGTTAAACATGTCTGACATAGTGGAAACTCTTTGTTCAATATGTTTAGAAGCCATTGTGGAACCCGCTCTTAGAATGTGTACCAAATGTACTGAAATTTCTATAAATTATAAAGACCATATTATGGCATTTAAAGATTTATCACCAGAGGTTTCTCAGGACTGACAAAAGGGAGGTTATGCATCTAGCTCTCCCCCACGTGTCAGAACCTATAACTCCCCGCTCAAGTGACGCCAAGTTCATCTAGCGCGTCCCAATGCGTTTTACCTTACAAGACATGGCAGTTATGAATGGCTACCCCTCACAGAGGTATTGTCCAAATGCCAAGGTTACAAGGAAAGCGAGACAGCTCTGGGGCTAGAACAAATACAGAGCTTTCTGACGCTTTAGTAGCTATGTCGATATACCCTCACAATGCTCCGAAGCCGCGGCAAGGAGTTGCTATCTGAGGGTGAGATTTCAAATTCAGGGAAGACGTTACTTCCGTCCCGATTCTGAAATGACAGCCTTTAAATTTTAAGCTTGAACACCTCCGCTTATTGCTCAGGGAGGTTTTAGCGACTCTGGATGACTGTGACCCCCATTGTAGTTCCAGAGAAATTGTGTAAAATGGACAAATACTTTGCAGTGCCTGTTAACACTGATGTCTTTCCAGTCCCTAAGAGGTTCTCGGAAATTATTACTAAGGAATGGGATAGGCCAGGTGTTCCGTTCTCTCCCCCTCCTGCTTTTAACAAGATTGTTTCCCATAGATGCCGCCATACGGGACTCGTGGCAGACGGTCCCTAAGGTGGAGGGTGCTGTTTCTACCCTAGCTAAGCGCTACAACCTATCCCAGTCGAGGACAGTTGTGCTTTCTTATATCCTATGGATAAAAAAAATTGGAGGGTCTCCTTAAGAAAATTTTTATCCATCAAGGTTTTATTTCTCCAGCCTCTTGCATACATTGCCCCAGTTACTGCTGCAGCGGCTTTTTGGTTCGAGTCTCTTGAGGAGGCTCTACAGGTGGAGACCCCCGTTAGATGATATTTTAGACAGGATTAAAGCTCTCAAGTTAGCTAATTCCTTTATTTCTGACGCCGTTTTTCATCTAACCAAACTAACGGCTAAGAATTCAGGTTTTGCCATTCTGGCGCGCAGGGCGCTATGGCTTAAGTCCTGGTCAGCAGACGTTACTTCAAAGTCTAAGCTTCTTAACATCCCCTTCAAAGGGCAGACCCTATTCGGGCCTGGATTGAAGGAGATCATTTCTGATATTACTGGAGGAAAAGGTCACGCCCTTCCTCACGACAGGTCCAATAAATTAAGGACCAAACAGAATAATTTTCGTTCATTTCAAAACTTCAAGAGTGGCGCAGCTTCAGCTTCCTCTAATGCAAAACAAGAGTGAAATTTCACCCAGTCCAAACCAGTCTGGAGACCGAACCAGGCTTGGAACAAGGGGAAGAAGGGCAAAAAACCTGCTACCGTCTCTAAGACAGCATGAAGGAGTAGCCCCCGATCCGGGACCGGATCTAGTAGGGGGCAGACTTTCTCTCTTCGCCCAGGCTTGGGCAAGAGACATCCAGGATCCCTGGGCATTAGAGTTTCCCAGGGATATCTTCTGGACTTCAAAGCTTCATCTCCAAAGGGGAGATTTCATCTCTCACAATTATCTGTAAACCAGATAAAGAGAGAGGCATTCTTACGTTGTGTTCAAGACCTACTGGTTATGGGAGTGATCCACCCAGTTCCAAGGGAGGAACAGGGGCAGGGGCAGGGCTTCTATTCAAATCTGGTCTGAAAGTTCCCTCTTTTTTGGGAACTATAAACAATCTTGGATCTCAAGATCCTAAACAAATTTCTCAGGTTCCCATCCTTCAAGATGGAGACTATCAGAACCATCCTTCCTATGATCCGTGGACTTAAAGGATGCTTATCTCCACATTCCAATTCACAGAGATCATCATCAGTTCCTCAGGTTCGCCTTCTTAGACAGGCATTACCAGTTTGTGGCTCTTCCCTTCGGGTTAGCCATGGCACCAAGAATCTTTACGAAGGTTCTAGGGTCCCTACTGGCGGTTCTAAGGCCATAGTTCCGTTTGCCCGCCTACATCTCAGACCACTGCAACTTTGCATGCTCAATCAGTGGAATGGGGACTACACAGATTTGTCTCCTCTGCTAAATCTGGATCAAGAGACCAGGGATTCTCTTCTCTGGTGGTTATCTCGGGTCCATCTGTCCAGGGGAATGAGTTTCCGCAGGCCAGAGTGGACTATAGTGACGACAGATGCCAGCCTTCTGGGCTGGGGCGCAGTCTGGAACTCCCTGAAGGCTCAGGGTTCGTGGACTCAGGAGGAAGCCCTCCTTCCGATAAATATTCTGGAACTGAGAGCGATATTCAATGCTCTTCAGGCTTGGCCTCAACTAGCTGCGATCAGGTTAATCAGATTTCAGTCGGACAATATCACGACTGTAGCCTATATCAACCATCAGGGGGGAACAAGAAGCCCCCTGGCAATGTTGGAGGTTTCAAAGATAATTCTATGGGCAGAGGTTCACTCTTGCCATCTCTCAGCTATCCATATCCCAGGAGTAGAGAACTGGGAGGCGGATTTTCTAAGTCGGCAGACTTTTCATCCGGGGGAGTGGGAGCTCCATCCGGAGGTATTTGCCCAGCTGATTCAACTATGGGGCAAACCAGAGCTGGATCTGATGGCGTCTCGTTAGAACGCCAAGCTTCCTTGTTACGGGTCCAGGTCAAGGGATCCCCAGGCAGCGCTAATAGATGCTCTAGCAGCGCCCTGGTCCTTCAGCCTGGCTTATGTGTTCCCACCATTTCCTCTCCTCCCTCGTCTGATTGCCAAGATCAATCAGGAGAGAGCTTCGGTGATTTTGATAGCACCTGCGTGGCCACGCAGGACTTGGTATGCAGATCTGGTGGACATGTCATCCTTTCCACCATGGACTCTGCCACTGAGGCAGGACTTTCTACTCCAAGGTCCATTCAAACATCCAAATCTAATTTCTCTGCGGCTGACTGCTTGGAGATTGAACGCTTGATTTTATCAAAACGTGGTTTCTCTGAGCCGGTCATTGATACCTTAATTCAGGCTCGAAAGCCTGTCACCAGGAAAATCTATTATAAGATATGGTGTAAATATCTTCATTGGTGTAAATCCAAGGGTTACTCATGGAGTAAAGTCAAGATTCCTAGGATATTATCCTTTCTCCAAGAAGGATTGGAGAAGGGATTGTCAGCTAGTTCCTTAAAGGGACAGATTTCTGCTCTGTCTATTCTTCTGCACTAGCGTCTGGCAGATGTTCCAGACGTTCAGGCGTTTTTGTCAGGCTTTAGTTAGAATCAAGCCTGTGTTTAAACCTGTTGCTCCGCCATAGAGTTTAAATTTAGTTCTTAAGGTTCTTCAATGGGTTCCGTTTGAACCTCTGCATTCCATAGATCAAGCTTTTATCTTGGAAAGTTCTGTTTTTGGTAGCTATCTCTTCGGCTCGAAGAGTTTCAGAGTTATCTGCCTTACAGTGTGATTCCCCTTATCTGATCTTCTATGCAGATAAGGTAGTTTTGCGTACCAAACCTGGGTTTCTTCCTAAGGTGGTATCTAATAAGAATATCAATCAGGAGATTGTTGTTCCGTCACTGTGTCCTAATCCTTCTTCAAAGAAGGAACGTCTATTACACAATCTTGACGTGGTTTGTGCTTTAAAGTTTTATTTACAAGCTACTAAGGATTTTCGTCAAACATCTGCATTGTTTGTTGTCTACTCTGGACAGAGGAGAGGCCAAAAGGCTTCGGCATCTTCTCTTTCTTTTTGGCTGAGAAGCATAATCCGTTTAGCTTATGAGACTGCTGGCCAGCAGCCTCCTGAAAGAATTACAGCTCATTCCACTAGAGCGGTAGCTTCCACATGGGCTTTGAAAAATGAGGCCTCTGTTGAACAGATTTGTAAGGCGGCGACTTGGTCTTCGCTTCATACTTTTTCTAAATTCTACAAATTTGATACTTTTGCTTCCTCGGAGGCTATTTTTGGGAGAAAGGTCTTGCAGGCAGTGGTGCCTTCCGTTTAAGTTCCTGCCTTGTCCCTCCCTTCATCCGTGTAGTAAAGCTTTGGTATTGGTATCCCACAGGTAATGGATGAACCCGTGGACTGGATACACCTTAGAAGAGAAATCAAAATTTATGCTTACCTGATAAATTTCTTTCTCTTGTGGTGTATCCAGTCCACGGCCCGCCCTGTCACTTTAAGGCAGGTGTTTTTTATTTTTAAACTACAGTCACCACTGCACCCTATAGTTTGTCTTTTTTTTTCTTGCTTGACTTCGGTCGAATGACTGGGGGTGGCAATTAGGGGAGGAGCTATATAGACAGCTCTGCTGTGGGTGTCCTCCTGCAACTTCCTGTTGGGAAGGAGAATATCCCACAAGTAATGGATGAATGGACTGGATACACCACAAGAGAGAAATTTATCAGGTAAGCATAAATTTTGTTTTTAAGCGCCCTTAATTTGTCGCCAATACTATAGAGCTGGTTTCATCTCAAGATTAATGTTCGGAATTTTAGCGCTGCTCTTCCCTGCCGCCCTTTTGATCCCGCCTCCTCCTCCTTCTCTGAAGCGGAGCAGAGTGTTTTTGCCTGACTCCGCCTCGGACCGAGAGCGGAGGGGAGTATATATTGTCAGTATTGAGCCTCTTGTAGGGGCACTTGTGCAGGTATAGCACTGCTGCTTAAATAAATAGCATTTAAATATGTTGTATGTATGGAAGCCAGCGTGTCTCAGTAGCTGCATCTAAGAATATACAGTACTATCTTTGTTTATGTTTATACGTTAAAATGTGGATCGCATATCCCTTTAAAGGGGTCAAGCCGTTACAGCCTTTTTAGTGGGCATGACTCCAATGTTATCAAGTAATGTAGTGTGTCTGTTGCTGCATCAAGCATCTTACTCTCTCTAATACCGGATTTCCCTCCTATAGTGAGACAGTAAATGCTACTTAAATGTAGATTTTATAATAATTATTTATTTTTCATCCTTTTCTTAAAGAGATACTTTTTTTTTTTTTTTTTTTTTAAATTTGTTTTAAAGTGAGATTTCATCTGCTTCTCATATATAGCAGACATATTTCAGTTTCCATAGTACATATACAGATAGGTGGCTACCCTCTGATCTTTTTAAGCTCTCCCAGGATATGCTGTTCAGGCTATGCCTCAGCTTTTCCTTAATGTCCCAAGCCTATATGACGTTCACATGCAGTGCCCAGCGGTTCCTCTCAATCTGCTAGAGAAGTGTTTTTACATACAAATAAACAGATGATATCCTCTACGGTATCTCCGGATGATCTTTTATCCCTGTTCCAGGGTAAGTGCAAGAGAATATACATTTTTCAGATAGTAAGGGTTCTGTTCCAAATGTTACTACACTAGTTTGTCGCCTTCTAACTTTGAGGAGGATTGCCGGTAGTTCTGAGGCATACTCAGATCTGGACAGTATAATTCCTTCATCTGATAGTGGTTTCCTTCAGATGTATGCTACAACACCTTGTATAATGTTTTAGGAGGTATTAGCTACTTGGACGTCACTGACCCTCCTTTCGTTGTCAAACCTTTAAAGTTTTGTAAACTCTATCAGTTCTGGAATTTTTCCTTTCCCCTGAGGAAGTGTTCTAGATATGGGGATTTACATGGAATGAGGAAGCTGGGAATTCCTTCTCCCTGCTTTGCGTTCTTTAAAGGAATGCACAATTCTTTAGTAAAATAAGAACTTGATCCCTGTGGAGATAGCTCCTTTTTGGATCCATAGTTAAGAAGCTGGAGGTTTCATTTATCGTCTAGAACAATGCCTTGTCTTATTAGACTTTCTGTTCTAGCTGCCGAGCTTTGTGGCTGACATTCTGGTCAGCTGGGAAACCTACCGGGGGCTTATTGGGGCAGACTAGGCTTTATAGTTCTGCAGTTGCAGTCTTGGGTAAGGTTCCTTCCAATCCATGCTTCTGGCGTTTCCTTGTTAGGATACTCAGTCTTGATTTTCTTCTAGGCTTTCGGCGAATAAAGTTTTCCTTCTTTTTTTCCATGTATATTTCCCTTGGGCATATTTTTCCTTCTAGAATATTTGCGACCCAGGTACGAGTTGAGAATTTCCTTGAACTGGATATAGGTCCCTTCTCTCGGGGAGTGATTATTCCAGTCCCAGTTTGGGGACAGGATCTAGAACTTATCTCAAGTAACTCTGGTTATGTTCTTCAAAGTGGTGTCCTTTTCCTTTGGTCATGAGGACCTTGTTCATATCGAACATAGAATTTATTGTTCCCTTGAACTGTTTTTTTTCATGTCTCTGAAGACTTTGGGTTTTATGATACTGCAAGGAAGTTTTTCTGGACTATATACGGTTCAGGTATCTTCCATACCTGGAATAATCCCTCTTTACAGAGATCTTGTCAGTCTACTTTCCCATGGATGGGAATGAATCTGTGGTCATATTTCCTTGTTCAATCTTCAAGGATGAATTCACTCCTGCACCCACTCCCGGCTGGCGGAAGGTTATGACGGTCAGATCTGGTCTGTACCTGGATGGGGGATCGTCTGGGATTGTCAGGTGCGATAGACGTGGTACTTTATAAATATCTAGGAGACAAGGTTTAACAGAGGGCAAATATTATGGAATTTTTCCTTTTCCTCCCATTGCAGTCCAATGTTCAGTCAACAGTAAGTTTTTGTCGTCTGATAGATGGCTTAGCCATTGACAACCAGAAAGTTGGGAATCTAGCTACAGGTGACTCTGTATGGAGGGAATTGGTCAGATGATATCCATGGACTTATTCCTTTATTTCCAGAATCTGGAGATTTCTCAGACAGTGGATCTAGTTTCGTTCAGGAGTGTTTACTCAGCAGACATTCCTGGGAGATGTGCCTTTGGTCACCAACTGGCTGGACTGGTAGGCAGTCTGGGTCTAAGTGTCGGTTCTCCCCTTTAACATCGGGGAGTGGAGTGCGATTGACAATCCTCTGATGGATCGGTAACATTAATTTTAGCTCTAGATGGACTATTTCACCTCATTGGTTTATTCAATATGAGTATCAATTATTTTGATAGGACCAAAAACACATAACATAATGGGCTATATATAAATATTTCCTACGATACCCAATCTATGCTCACAGTTTAAAGCGAGTCATGTTAGTTTATACAAGAATGCTTAATAATGGTATATATTTATAAACTGTATACGAACTGTTCTGCTTGGGGATCAATACCTTAAAGCTTAAACAGTAGTGACCCATGTTAAGAGAGCCTGAATTTCTAAATCAACATTCTTCCCATTTGGGTAAAGGCAATCTAGTTTTTTAATCCAAAATGTTTCACGCTGTCTAAGCTTTAATAGTCTGTTAGTATCCCAAACATTAGGAGGAATCCACTCTATAATTTTAATTTCTAAACCCTGAGGATCTTTATTATGGGCCAATTTAAAATGTTGGGAAATGCTATGGGTTTCCAGACCATTTTCTATGTTTTTTAGGTGTTCCCTAAACCTATACTTGATTTTTCTTTTTGTCCTGCCCACGTAAATCAAATTACATTTACATTTCAGGTGGTATACAACGTACATGCTCCAGTACTCGTATAACTTCTAGAACCATCATAATTTTCTATGGTTGTATGGTTAGGTGCTATGTGTGGGCACATTACACAGTCCTTAGTTTTACATCTATGGGTTCCCAATGTATTACCCCAGTCAGAAATCTTTATAGGTGGTTTTCTTCTGAGCTTACTTGGTGCTAAAATATTCTTCAGATCCCTATTTTTCGTAAAGAGAAATTCGGGTTTGTCTCCTATAGATTCTCTCAAAATTGGGTCAAGTTGTAAAACTTTCCAATGTCTATTTATTATACCCTTAATTTTATAATGGTGCTTATTATATTTAGTAATAAATTTAGGGTTTTTCTCTTATTTCTGGATTTTTCTAGCAATGATTTCCTAGCAATTGAATCTACTTTCTTCTTCATTTTGATTAGGTTTTGTTTATTATATCTTTTATCCTCAAGCTTCCTAGTAAGTATTTTTGCCTCCTGATTAAAATCCTGGTTTTTCGTACAGTTACGTTTGATACGTTGATATTGGCCAAATGGAATATTCTTTTTCCCATGTTTCAAATGGCCACTCCGTGCATCAAGTAATCCATTCCTATCCGTATCTTTTCTAAAAAGTTTTACTGCCACTTCATCTGAATCAATAAAGAGAGTGAGGTCCAAAAAATTTATTTCTGTTTGGGAATGGGAGCAAGTAAATTTAAGGTTGAAATTATTTTTATTCATATGTCCCACCAAATCCTGTATCATGTTTGGTTCCCCTTGCCAAATCATGATAATATTATCTATGTATCTGAAATACATGTAGATATTAGTATAGAAAGGATTATTATTCCATATGTATTTATCTTCATAGTTAGACATGTACAGGTTCGCGTATGAGGGGGCAAACGTTGTCCCCATAGCCGTTCCCTGTACCTGTTTATAAAACCTATTTCTCTTAAGTGTATCCAGTCCACGGATCATCCATTACTTATGGGATATTCTCCTTCCCAACAGGAAGTTGCAAGAGGATCACCCACAGCAGAGCTGCTATATAGCTCCTCCCCTCACTGCCATATCCAGTCATTCTCTTGCAACTCTCAACTAAGATGGAGGTCGTAAGAGGACTGTGGTGTTTTAGACTTAGTTTATTTCTTCAATCAAAAGTTTGTTTATTTTTAAATGGTACCGGAGTGTACTGTTTATCTCAGGCAGTATTTGGAAGAAGAATCTGCCTGCGTTTTCTATGATCTTAGCAGAAGTAACTAAGATCCTTTGCTGTTCTCTCATATTCTGAGGAGTGAGGTAACTTCAGAGGGGGAAAAGCGTGCAGGTTTTCCTGCAATAAGGTATGTGCAGTTAAAATATTTTCTTTCATGTAATTAGCAAGAGTCCATGAGCTAGTGACGTATGGGATATACATTCCTACCAGGAGGGGCAAAGTTTCCCAAACCTTAAAATGCCTATAAATACACCCCTCACCACACCCACAATTCAGTTTTTACAAACTTTGCCTCCTATGGAGGTGGTGAAGTAAGTTTGTGCTAGATTCTACGTTGATATGCGCTCCGCAGCAGGTTGGAGCCCGGTTTTCCTCTCAGCGTGCAGTGAATGTCAGAGGGATGTGAGGAGAGTATTGCCTATTTTGAATGCAGTGATCTCCTTCTACGGGGTCTATTTCATAGGTTCTCTGTTATCGGTCGTAGAGATTCATCTCTTACCTCCCTTTTCAGATCGACGATATACTCTTATATATATATATATATATATATATATACCATTACCTCTGCTGATTTCCGTTTCAGTACTGGTTTGGCTTTCTACAAACATGTAGATGAGTGTCCTGGGGTAAGTAAATCTTATTTTCTGTGACACTCTAAGCTATGGTTGGGCACTTTTTTAATAAAGTTCTAAATATATGTATTCAAACATTTATTTGCCTTGACTCAGGATGTTCAACATTCCTTATTTTCAGACAGTCAGTTTCATATTTGGGATAATGCACTTGAATCAATTATTTTTCTTACCTTAAAAATTTGACTTTTTTCCCTGTGGGCTGTTAGGCTCGCGGGGGCTGAAAATGCTTCATTTTATTGCGTCATTCTTGGCGCGGACTTTTTTGGCGCAAAAAATCTTTTCTGTTTCCGGCGTCATTTTTTACGTTCTTTTGCGCCAAAACGTGGCGTCATTTTTGGCGCCAAAAGCATTTAGGCGCCAAATAATGTCGGCGTCTTATTTGGCGCTAAAAAAAAAAATATGGGCGTCGCTTTTGTCTCCACATTATTTAAGTCTCATTATTTATTGCTTCTGGTTGCTAGAAGCTTGTTCACTGGCATTTTTTCCCATTCCTGAAACTGTCATTTAAGGAATTTGATCAATTTTGCTTTATATGTTGTTTTTTCTATTACATATCGCAAGATGTTCCACGTTGCAACTGAGTCAGAAGATACTTCAGGAAAATCACTGCCCGGTGCTGGAGCTACCAAAGCTAAGTGTATCACTTTTGGTATCTGTTCCTTCAGCTGTTGTTTGTATTAAATGTTATGACAAACTTGTTAATGCAGATAAAATTTCCTTTAGTACTGTTACATTACCTGTTGCTGTTCCGTCAACATCTAATACTCAGAGTGTTCCTGATAACATAAGAGATTTTGTTTCTAAATCCATTAAGAAGGCTATGTCTGTTATTTCTCCTTCTAGTGTACATAAAAGTCTTTTAAAACTTCTCTTTTTTCAGATTAATTTTTAAATGAACATCATCATTCTGATTCTGATAATGGTTCTTCTAGTTCAGAGGTTTCTGTCTCAGAGGTTGATGCTGATAAATCTTTGTATTTGTTCAAGATGGAATTTATTCGTTCTTTATTTAAAGAAGTATTAATTGCATTAGAAATAGAGGATTCTGGTCCTCTTGATACTAAAACTAAACTTTTAAATAAGGTTTTTAAATCTCCTGTAGTTATTCCAGAAGTGTTTCATGTCCCTGATGCTATTTCTGAAGTAATTTCCAGGGAATGGAATAATTTGGGTAATTCATTTACTCCTTTTAAAACGTTTTAAGCAATTATATCCTGTGCCATCTGACAGATTAGAGTTTTTGGGACAAAATCCCTAAGGTTAATGGGGCTGTCTCTACTCCTGCTATATTTTTAGCGGATGTTGCTGCAGCTTCAACTTTTTGGTTAGAAGATTTAGCGCAACAAGTAACAGATCATAATTTTATAGCATTATTATTATTCTATAATATGCTAATAATTTTATTTGTGATACCATCTTTGATATCATTAGAGTTGATGTCAGGTATATATCTCTAGCTATTTTAGCTAGAAGAGCTTTATGGCTTAAAACTTGGAATGCTGATATGTCTTCTAAGTCTGCTTTGCTATCCCTTTCTTTCCAGGGTAATAAATTATTCGGTTCTCAGTTGGATTCTTTTATCTCAACTGTTACTGGAAGGAAGGGAACTTTTTTACCACAGGATAAAAAATCTGAGGTAAATTTAGGTCTAATAATTGTTTTCGTTCCTTTCATCACAACAAGGAACAAAAGCCTGATCCTTCATCCTCAGGAGCGGTATCAGTTTGGAAACCTTTTTCACTTTGGAATATATCCAAGCCTATAGAAACCCAAAGCCAGCTCCTAAGTCCTCATGAAGGTGCGGCCCTCATTCCAGCTCAGCTGGTATGGGGCAGTTTACGTTCTTTTCAAAGAAATTTGGATCAATTCCGTTCACAATCTCTGGTTTCAGAACATTGTTTCAGAAGGGTACAGAATTGGCTTCAAGTTAAGGCCTCCTGCAAAGAGATTTTTTTCCTTCCCGTGTCCCAGTAAACCCAGCAGAGGCTCAAGCATTTCTGAAATGTGTTTCAGATCTAGAGTTGGCTGGAGTAATTATGCCAGTTCCAGTTCTGGAACAGGGGCTGGGGTTTTATTCTATCTCTTCATTGTACCAAAGAAGGTCAATTCCTTCAGACCAGTTCCGGATCTATCAATATTGAATCGTTATGTAAGGATACCAACATTCAAGATGGTAACTGTAGGACTTTCCTGCCTTTTTGTTTAGCAAGGGCATTATATGTCTACAATAGATTTACAGGATGCATATCTGCATATTCCGATTCATCCAGATCACTTTTAGTTTCTGAGATTCTCTTTTTAGACAAGCATTACCAGTTTTGTGGCCAAGCATCAGCTCCAAGAATTTTTTCAAAGGTTCTCGGTGCCCTTCTGTCTGTAATCAGAGAACAGGGTTTTGGTATTTCCTTATTTTGGTCGATATCTTGGTACTTGCTCAGTCTTCACATTTTCGCAGAATCTCATACGAATCGACTTGTGGTGTTTCTTCAAGATCATGGTTGGAGGATCAATTTACCAAAAAGTTCATTGATTCCTCAGACAAGGGTAACCTTTTTAGGTTTCCAGATAGATTCAGAGTCTATGACTCTGTCCTTGTCAGACAAGAGAAGTTTAGCATTGATATCAGCTTGTCAAAACCTTCAGTCACAATCATTCCCTTTGGTAGCCTTATGCATGGAAATTTTAGGTCTTAGGACTGCCGCATCGGATGCGATCTCCTTTGCTCGTTTTCACATGCGACCTCTTCAGCTCTGTATGCTGAACCAATGGTGCAGGGATTACACAAAGATATCTCAATTAATATCTTTAAACCGATTATACGACACTCTCTGACGTGGTGGACAGATCACCATCGTTTAGTTCAGGGGGCTTCTTTGTTCTTCCGACCTGGACTATAATCTCAACAGATGCAAGTCTTACAGGTTGGGGAGCTGTGTGGGGGTCTCTGACGGCACAAGGGGTTTGGGAATCTCAGGAGGTGAGATTACCGATCAATATTTTGGAACTCCGTGCAATTTTCAGAGCTCTTCAGTCTTGGCCTCTTCTGAAGAGAGAGTTGTTCATTTGTTTTCAGATAGACAATGTCACAACTGTGGCATACATCAATCATCAAGGAGGGACTCACAGTCCTCTGGCTATGAAAGAAGTATCTCGAATTTTGGTTTGGGCGGAATCCAGCTCCTGTCTAATCTCTGCGGTTCATATCCCAGGTATAGACAATTGGGAAGCGGATTATCTCAGTCGCCAAACGTTGCATCCGGGCGAATGGTCTCTTCACCCAGAGGTATTTCTTCAGATTGTTCAAATGTGGGAACTCCCAGAAATAGATCTGATGGCTTTTCATCTAAACAAGAAACTTCCTTGGTATCTGTCCAGATCCCGGGATCCTCGGGCGGAGGCAGTGGATGCATTATCACTTCCTTGGAAGTATCATCCTGCCTATATCTTTCCGCCTCTAGTTCTTCTTCCAAGAGTATTCTCCAAGATTCTAAAGGAATGCTGGTTTGTCCTGCTGGTAGCTCCAGCATGGCCTCACAGGTTTTGGTATGCGGATCTTGTCCGGATGGCCTCTTGCCAGCTGTGGACTCTTCCGTTCAGACCAGACTTTCTGTCACAAGGTCCTTTCTTCCATCAGGATCTCAAATCCTTAAATTTTAAGGTATGGAGTTTGAACGCTTGATTCTTGGTCAAAGAGGTTTCTCTGACTCTGTGATTAATACTATGTGACAGGCTCGTAAATCTGTATCTAGAGAGATATATTATAGAGTCTGGAAGACTTATATTTCTTAGTGTCTTTCTCATCATTTTTCTTGGCATTCTTTTTGAATACCGAGAATTTTACAGTTTCTTCAGGATGGTTTAGATAAAGGTTTGTCCGCAAGTTCCTTGAATGGACAAATCTCTGCTCTTTCTGTTCTTTTTCACAGAAAGATTGCTACTCTTCCTGATATTCATTGTTTTGTACAAGCTTTGGTTCGTATAAAACCTGTCATTAAGTCAATTTCTCCTCCTTGGAGTTTGAATTTGGTTCTGGGGCTCTTCAAGCTCCTCCTTTTGAACCCATGTATTCTTTGGTCATTAAATTACTTTCTTGGAAAGTTTTGTTTCTTTTGGCCATCTCTTCTGCCAGAAGAGTCTCTGAATTATCTGCTCTTTCTTGTGAGTCTCCTTTTCTGATTTTTCATCAGGATAAGGCGGTGCTGCAAACTTCTTTTGAATTTTTTACCTAAGGTTGTGAATTCTAACAACATTAGTAGAGAAATTGTGGTTCCTTCATTATGTCCTAATCCTATGAATTCTAAGGAGAAATCATTGCATTCTTTGGATGCTGTTAGAGCTTTGTATTATTATGTTGAAGCTACTAAGTCTTTCCGAAAGACTTCTAGTCTATTTGTCATCTTTTCCGGTTCTAGAAAAGGCCAGAAAGCTTCTGCCATTTCTTTGGCATCTTGGTTGAAATCTTTATTTCATCATGCCTATGTCGAGTCGGGTAAAACTCCGCCTCGAAGGATTACAGCTCATTCTACTAGGTCAGTTTCTACTTCCTGGGCGTTTAGGAATGAAGCTTCGGTTGATCAGATTTGCAAAGCAGCAACTTGGTCTTCTTTGCATACTTTTACTAAATTCTACCATTTTTGATGTGTTTTCTTCTTCTGAAGCAGTTTTTTGGTAGAAAAGTACTTCAGGCAGTGGTTTCAGTTTGAATCTTCTGCTTATGTTTTCATTAAACTTTATTCTGGGTGTGGATTATTTTCAGCAGGAATTGGCTGTCTTTATTTTATCCCTCCCTCTCTAGTGACTCTTGCGTGGAAAGATCCACATCTTGGGTAGTCATTATCCCATACGTCACTAGCTCATGGACTCTTGCTAATTACATGAAAGAAAACATAATTTATGTAAGAACTTACCTGATAAATTCATTTCTTTCATATTAGCAAGAGTCCATGAGGCCCGCCCTTTTTTGTGGTGGTTATGATTTTTTTGTATAAAGCACAATTATTCCAATTCCTTATTTTATATGCTTTCGCACTTTTTTCTTATCACCCCACTTCTTGGCTATTCGTTAAACTGAATTGTGGGTGTGGTGAGGGGTGTATTTATAGGCATTTTAAGGTTTGGGAAACTTTGCCCCTCCTGGTAGGAATGTATATCCCATACGTCACTAGCTCATGGACTCTTGCTAATATGAAAGAAATGAATTTATCAGGTAAGTTCTTACATAAATTTTGTTTTTCTAGGGATGGAATTTGCTAGAAAATGCTGCTGATACCGAAGTAATGTAAGTAAAGCCTTAAATGCAGTGATAGCGACTGGTATCAGGCTTATTAATAGAGATACATACTCTTATAAAAGTGTATTTCTTTCATGTAATTAGCAAGAGTCCATGAGCTAGTGACGTATGGGATATACATTCCTACTAGGAGGGGCAAAGTTTCCCAAACCTCAAAATGCCTACAAATACACCCCTCACCACACCCACAATTCAGTTTTACAAACTTTGCCTCCGATGGAGGTGGTGAAGTAAGTTTGTGCTAGATTCTACGTTGATATGCGCTCCGCAGCAAGTTGGAGCCCTGTTTTCCTCTCAGCGTGCAGTGAATGTCAGAGGGATGTGAAGAGAGTATTGCCTATTTGAATACAGTGATCTCCTTCTACGGTGTCTATTTCATAGGTTCTCTGTTATCGGTCGTAGAGATTCATCTCTTACCTCCCTTTTCAGATCGACTATATACTCTTATATATACCATTACCTCTGCTGATTCTCGTTTCAGTACTGGTTTGGCTTTCTACAAACATGTAGATGAGTGTCCTGGGGTAAGTAAATCTTATTTTCTGTGACACTCTAAGCTATGGTTGGGCACTTTGTTGATAAAGTTCTAAATATATGTATTCAAACATTTATTTGCCTTGACTCAGAATGTTCAACTTTCCTTATTTTTCAGACAGTCAGTTTCATATTTGGGATAATGCATTTGAATTGTGGTTCCTTCATTATGTCCTAATCCTAAGAATTCTAAGGAGAAATTGTTGCATTCTTTGGATGTTGTTAGAGCTTTGAAATATTATGTTGAAGCTACTAAATCTTTCCGAAAGACTTCTAGTCTATTTGTTATCTTTTCCGGTTCTAGAAAAGGCCAGAAAGCTTCTGCCATTTCTTTGGCATCTTGGTTGAAATCTTTAATTCATCTTGCCTATGTTGAGTCGGGTAAAACTCCGCCTCAGAAAATTACAGCTCATTCTACTAGGTCAGTTTCTACTTCCTGGGCGTTTAGGAATGAAGTTTCGGTTGATCAGATTTGCAAAGCAGCAACTTGGTCCTCTTTGCATACTTTTACTAAATTCTACCATTTTGATGTATTTTCTTCTTCTGAAGCAGTTTTTGGTAGAAAAGTACTTCAGGCAGCAGTTTCAGTTTGAATCTTCTGCTTATGTTTTTCATTAAACTTTATTTTGGGTGTGGATTATTTTCAGCAGGAATTGGCTGTCTTTATTTTGTCCCTCCCTCTCTAGTGACTCTTGTGTGGAAAGATCCACATCTTGGGTAGTCATTATCCCATACGTCACTAGCTCATGGACTCTTGCTAATTACATGAAAGAAAACATAATTTATGTAAGAACTTACCTGATAAATTCATTTCTTTCATATTAGCAAGAGTCCATGAGGCCCGCCCTTTTTTTGTGGTGGTTATGATTTTGTATAAAGCATAATTATTCCAATTCCTTATTTTATATGCTTTCGCACTTTTTTATCACCCCACTTCTTGGCTATTCGTTAAACTGAATTGTGGGTGTGGTGAGGGGTGTATTTATAGGCATTTTGAGGTTTGGGAAACTTTGCCCCTCCTGGTAGGAATGTATATCCCATACGTCACTAGCTCATGGACTCTTGCTAATATGAAAGAAATTAATTTATCAGGTAAGTTCTTACATAAATTATGTTTTTAAAACGTTTGCTGGCATGTTTAATCGTTTTTTATATATGTTTGGTGATAAAACTTATTGGGGCCTAGTTTTTTCCACATGGCTGGCTTGATTTTTGCCTAGAAACAGTTTCCTGAAGCTTTCCACTGTTGCAATATGAGTGGGAAGGGCCTTTTTTAGTGCTTTTCTGTGCATATAAAAATACTGACAGAGACATTCAGCTTCCCTCTGCATGATACAGGACATCTCTGAAGGGCTCAAAAGGCTTCAAAGTCGTGTTTGAGGAGGGTAACAATCACAGTAGACTGTGGCAGTTGTTGTGACTGTGTTTAAAAAACGTTTTTGTCATTTATTATTCTGTTTTTGTTATTAAGGGGTTAATCATCCATTTGCAAGTGGGTGCAATGCTCTGCTGACTTGTTACATACACTGTAAAAATTTTATTAGTGTAACTGCCTTTTTTCACTGTTATTTCAAATTTGGACAAAATTTGTGTTTCTTAAAGGCGCAGTAACGTTTTTTATATTGCTTGTAAACTTGTTTTAAGTGTTTTCCAAGCTTGCTAGTCTCATTGCTAGTCTGTACAAACATGTCTGAAACAGAGGAACCTACTTGTTCATTATGTTTGAAAGCCATGGTGGAGCCCCATAGGAGAATGTGTACTAAATGTATTGATTTCACCTTAAACAGTAAAGATCAGTTAGGTTGGGGCGCAGTCTGGAACTCCCTGAAGGCTCAGGGATCGTGGACTCATGAGGAGAATCTCCTCCCAATAAATATTCTGGAGTTAAGAGCAATATTCAATGCTCTTCTAGCTTGGCCTCAGTTAGCAACCCTGAGGTTCATCAGATTTCAGTCAGACAACATCACGACTGTGGCTTACATCAACCATCAAGGGGGAACCAGGAGTTCCCTAGCGATGTTAGAAGTCTCAAAGATAATTCGCTGGGCAGAGTCTCACTCTTGCCATCTGTCAGCGATCCACATCCCAGGCGTAGAGAACTGGGAGGCGGATTTTCTAAGTCGTCAGACTTTTCATCCGGAGGAGTGGGAACTCCATCCAGAGGTGTTTGCTCAACTGATCCATCGTTGGGGCAAACCAGAACTGGATCTCATGGCGTCTCGCCAGAACGCCAAGCTTCCTTGTTACGGATCCAGGTCCAGGGACCCGGGAGCGACGCTGATAGATGCTCTGACAGCTCCTTGGTTCTTCAACCTGGCTTATGTGTTTCCACCGTTTCCTCTGCTCCCTCGACTGATTGCCAAAATCAAGCAGGAGAGAGCATCGGTGATTCTGATAGCGCCTGCGTGGCCACGCAGGACCTGGTATGCAGACCTAGTGGACATGTCATCCTTTTCACCATGGACTCTGCCTCCGAGGCAGGATCTTCTAATACAAGGTCCTTTCAATCATCCAAATCTAATTTCTCTGAGACTGACTGCATGGAGATTGAACGCTTGATCCTATCAAGGCGTGGCTTCTCCGAGTCAGTCATTGATACCTTAATACAGGCACGAAAGCCTGTCACCAGGAAAATCTACCATAAGATATGGCGTACATATCTTTATTGGTGTGAATCCAAGAATTACTCATGGAGTAAGGTTAGGATTCCTAGGATATTGTCCTTTCTCCAAGAGGGTTTGGACAAAGGATTATCAACTAGTTCTTTAAAAGGACAGATTTCTGCTCTGTCTATTCTTTTGCACAAGCGTCTGGCAGGGGTTCCAGACGTCCAGGCTTTTTGTCAGGCTTTGGTTAGAATTAAGCCTGTGTTTAAAACTGTTGCTCCCCCGTGGAGCTTAAACTTGGTTCTTAAAGTTCTTCAAGGAGTTCCGTTTGAACCCCTTCATTCCATTGATATTAAACTTTTATCTTGGAAAGTTCTGTTTTTGATGGCTATTTCCTCGGCTCGAAGAGTCTCTGAGCTATCTGCCTTACAATTTGATTCTCCTTATCTGATTTTTCATGCAGATAAGGTAGTTCTGCGTACCAAACCTGGGTTTTTACCTAAGGTGGTTTCTAACAAGAATATCAATCAAGAGATTGTTATTCCATCATTGTGTCCTAATCCTTCTTCGAAGAAGGAACGTCTTACATAATCTGGATGTAGTCCGTGCCTTGATGTTTTACTTACAAGCTACTAAAGATTTTCGCCAAACATCTTCCCTGTTTGTCTTTTACTCTGGACAGAGGAGAGGTCAAAAAGCTTTGGCAACCTCTTTCCTTGTGGCTTCGGAGCATAATTCGCTTAGCCTATGAGACTGCTGGACAGCAGCCCCCTGAAAGGATTACAGCTCATTCTACTAGAGCTGTGGCTTCCACCTGGGCCTTTAAAAATGAGGCCTCTGTTGAACAGATTTGCAAGGCTGCGACTTGGTCTTCGCTTCACACCTTTTAAAAATTTTACAAATTTGATACTTTTGCTTCTTCGGGGGCTGTTTTTGGGAGAAAGGTTCTTCAGGCAGTGGTTCCTTCCGTTAAATCCTGCCTTGTCCCTCCCATCATCCGTGTACTTTAGCTTTGGTATTGGTATCCTATAAGTAATGGATGATCCGTGGACTGGATACACTTAACAAGAGAAAACATAATTTATGCTTACCTGATAAATTTATTTCTCTTGTAGTGTATCCAGTCCACGGCCCGCCCTGTCCTTTTAAGGCAGGTCTAAATTTTAATTAAACTACAGTCACCACTGCACCCTATGGTTTCTCCTTTCTCGTCTTGTTTCGGTCGAATGACTGGATATGGCAGTGAGGGGAGGAGCTATATAGCAGCTCTGCTGTGGGTGATCCTCTTGCAACTTCCTGTTGGGAAGGAGAATATCCCATAAGTAATGGATGATCCGTGGACTGGGTACACTACAAGAGAAATAAATTTATCAGGTAAGCATAAATTATGTTTTTCGAATAAAAAATAGTTGTTGTGCGTGCTCTGAAATTCTACTTGAAAGGTTAGTAAGGATTCTCGCCAGTCTTCTGCTTTGTTGTTTGTTTCTCTGGGAAACGCAATGGTCAGTAAGCTACGGCTTCTTCTCTTTGGCTGAAGAGTATAATTCGTTGGGCTTATGAGACTGCTGGACAGTAACTTTCCTGAGAGAATCACAGCTCATTCCATGAGGGCTGTTTTCTTCCTCCTGGGCCTTCAAAAATGAGGTTTCTGGAGGACAGATTTGCAAGGCTGCAACTTGGTCTTCTCTGCATACTTTTTCTGAATTTTACAAAATAATACTTTTGCTTTGGCTGAGGCTGCTTTTGGGAGAAAGGTTCTTCAAGCAGTGGTACCTTCGGTTTAGGTTACATGTCTTGTCCCTCCCTTCTCATCTGTTTCCTCTAGGTTGGGTATTGATTCCCAAAAGTAATTGATGATGATCCGTGGACTCACTGTGTCATTAGAAAGAAAAAAAAAATTATGCTTACCTGATAAATTTCTTTCTTTCTTGACACGGTGAGTCCACGGCCCGCCCTGTATTTTTCAGACAGGTTTTTTTTATATAAACCTCAGGTACCTCTGCAACCTTGTGTTACTTCCTTTCTCTCCTTTCTTTTGGTGAAATGACTGGGGGATTGTGGGTAGGAAGTGATATTTAACAGCTTGGCTGTGGTGCTCTTTGCCGCCTCCTCTGGTCAGGAGTGATATTCCCAACAGTAATTGATAATGATCCGTGGACTCACCGTGTCAAGAAAGAAATACATTTATCAGGTAAGCATAAATTTAGTTTTTACGGAGCTTCTTGGTGGGACGAGTCCCATGATAGCTTAGGGTCAGCTTTGTTGCCTGGAGATTGGTCATTGCGAGTTCTTGTTTGCAAAATCTTGGAGAGAGCTCCTTTTAACTGCTAGGACAGTTTTCCTGTCTCTGGTTTGTCTATGCTTGTCTAGCCTGACTATTTTTTACTTGGATATGATGCAATAGGGAACTCATGGTTTTTTTGGAACACCATATGTGGTATGGTGCTGTCAGGGCTATGAGGGTGGCCTTCTGGTCATCCTAGTGACGTTTTTTTCCTGAGTATGGACTTGTTTTTCTTGTCCTTCTAAGGAGTTTGTCTCCCTGGGCAGTGGTTCTGTGGCAACCTTGGGTTGCTCTAAGTTTGATTTGAGCCCATGTTGGCTGGTCCTTTGGATATCTTATGGGGTCCTCTATTCTCTCAGGGGTAGATAGAGATTTTTGACTTTAGGGGTACTTTTCATGGGAGTCGAGAGCTGCTGGGCTGGCTCCTCGGAGGCTTTTGTGCTCAGCAGACTCTGGGTCTGAGTGGTCTCTAGCATGGCTTTGCAGGTTATGTAACTGATGAGCAGTTACCTGTGCTTCCGGTTTTTTTTTTTTTCCTTGTCGTTTAGTGTTTTTGTAGGGTGTCGGGTAATTTCAGGCTACGGTGCCTTTCGAAGGGGCCACCTTTTTGTATCTGCCCTTTGTTTGCATTTAGTGTCCTCTAACTTGGGTATTGTTTTCCCAAAAGTAATGACTGCAGCTGTGGACTCTTCCTGTTTAAGAAGAAAACTATAAATTATGCTTACCTGATAATTAGCTTTTCTTCTGACAGGAAGAGTCCACAGCTGAGGTGGCAGTAGTTTTTTCTTTCTTCTTCTGGCACCTTTTTCACCCTGATATTTCTCCTATCGTTCCTTGTTCCCTTGGCAGAATGAGTGGGGGATGAGGGAAGTGGGGGGGGGGGGAGGTATTTGAAGCCTTTGGCTGGGGTGTGTCTGCCTTCTCCTGGTGGCCAGGTTTTGAATTCCCAAAAGTAGCTGTGGACCCATCCCGTCAGAAGAAAAGAAAATGATCAGGTAAGCATAATTTGTTTTTTTCTCCACCAAAGCTGGATCGCCGATTCCCCCCCCCCCCCCCCCCGCAGTTTCTCTGTCCTTACGTCACAAATAACGAAACCGGGTTCCTCCAAAAATGGCTTCCCCCCCCTAGAGTGTCCATCTCGTGAGGCCACACCTTGATTGTAGGAAACTGGTTTCGTCATTGCTGTGTAAGTACAGCAGGAAGAAGCAGGCGTGGGATTGCCAATCCGGCTTTGGTGAAGAAAAAGGGAAGTACTTGTAAAATACGCTGCAATGTAAACTTTCATGAATGAAAGTTCCCCTGTTTTAATAGTATTTTTAAAAACCAGGCACTGATTCTTGAAAATGTACATTCACTTTAAAGATCTTGTTTGATCATAGAGGCATATTTGAATAACTAGCATAACTGTGTCTCACATATATGTGAATATGAAGGAACCATTTAAATAGGTTGACAATAAAAATATTTTAAGAGCATAGCTTAAATGGTGTTTTAAAAGGTAATTTATGTGTTGAGCTAGTTAGTGAGCTATATTTCACCTGTGTATGATGACCTAATTGTTTATAATTTGAGTTTGGTTATTAATAGATAAAAAACTGCTATAGAAATTATCAAAACAAGAATATAGCCTATGTTTGACTATAATACACACAGGTTTTTCTGGTTTGAATAGATTTTCGACGCAAAGGGTAGTAAAATTTAGTTTAGAAATAAACACCATGTAATAAAAAAAGTAGAAATAAAAAAAGTTTAACGTTTATTATTTACATTTTTCAGAAGTTTTTACATAGGAGTGTGTTTTAGTGCTTTAGGAAGATATGCAACACATTTTGCTAGAAGTAAACATTTTGCGTGCGACTGGTTGCGCTCGTATTAAAAGTTGAAAGTAAAAAGTCATCGCTTGCATGCTAACCTGATGTGCACAAAAAGCTGAACCTAATCCCTCATTGAGGAAAAAAAAGTGGGGGGAAAAAAACTTAATGTATAACACCCACTCTCGCGCAGACTCGAATGCATACTCTCAAGTGTCCTAGCCCGACGTGAGTGTGTGTGTGTGTGTATATATATATATATATATATATATATATATATACACACACACACACACACACACGTATGTGTCTCTCTCGCTCTATCTATATCTATATATATATATATATATATATATATATATATATATATATATATATATATACACACACACGTGTGTATGTATGTGTATATATGTGTGTGTATATATATATATATATATATACACACACACATATGTATGTCTCTCTCTCTCTCTCTCTCTCTCTCTCTCTCTCTCTCTATCTATCTATCTATCTATCTATCTATCTATCTATCTATCTATCTATCTATCTATCTATCTATCTATCTATCTATCTATCTATCTATCTATCTATCTATCTATCTATCTATCTATATATATATAAGCAAAATGAGTCAGTTGCACTCTCACAAACAATTTCTCCAAGGGCCAGGGTGCTAGAGTAGGTGATATGTAGTAGAATAGTAAACAGCACTCTCTGGACTTAAATTCAAACAGATAGTTTAATAGGTAACGTTTCGGGGAATGCTCCCCTTCATCAGACCAACAACATACAAGTGAAGCAAACATTTAAACATACCTAGACCCCTCCCCCCTGTGAAAAACCA
Organism: Bombina bombina; assembly: GCF_027579735.1. Classification (NCBI taxonomy): domain Eukaryota; kingdom Metazoa; phylum Chordata; class Amphibia; order Anura; family Bombinatoridae; genus Bombina; species Bombina bombina. The sequence continues at coordinate 24,065 of NW_026512289.1, forward strand.
CCAAGAATGGTTGTCATAGCAACCAGCCTTCCAGTGTATAGTAAATACAAAAAGTCAAACAACATATACAACACTGAACCCCAAACCTAAGTAATCCTTATAGCTGGGCAGTTATAAATAGTTGTACTAAACACATCCCTTTTCCAAGCCAATATTAAACATAAGATCAACCATAGAGCATACCTGAGTAACAGGCTGTGTGGGCCTCTTAAATGCAGCATAAACAATAAACAATACATAATCATAGATAATGGGCAGCAACACACAGAGTAATAGCGTAAACGAGAGATGTGTTACAAGGCAGTGCATCAAACCCCATATTTCTATTGTCAAAAAATAAGCATGCTACATTATACAACATTTGTACAAAAAGATCATTGCAGTGTTCTCAGTCTACAGTACCTTCAGGGATCCTAAATGCCGCGTATAACAAATGCCATAATAATCCAAATGAACTGGATACACCATCCTAGTACCTATAACTCTCCATATGCACAAATACTAAGTAGCAACAGTGGAGATTGCCATACCTAATCGCAACAGTAGCAAAGCTGAGACATCGCGTGAGGCAGAGGAGTAAGCCTCTACAGAGTGTTACAGTCTGCACCGTATCCCTCATAATTAAAGAGGTGCGCATGCATATCTCATCTGGGCGATCCACCCCTAAGGCACCTATTGGCTGTAGAGGACAAGCCCCTCTATGTGTATGAAATATGACTCTCGAGTACTGGCTTTAACTGTGAACCGGACCCAGCGAAGGTATTTAAATACACTAAGGGAAAGATGTGAACAATATATGGAGAAAAGTATATTTAACCCCATAAGATCATATGTACCTCTAATTACTGGGTGCCTAAGTCCCTATTATGTGTACACCCCAGGCAAATGATAAAGTGAGGGAAATTTACGTATCCTCAGAGTTCGCTTAAGGCTTATGCGCAAGATATCCTTGTTCTGTTATATGTGATCCAGTGTAACGGTACATAGACACAGAGCTAAAGGGAGAATTAATACAAATAGGTCAAACAGATATTGTGATAAAAATGCCGACTGGATCGCATAGTGCAATATCTAGCATGGGGGGTGAGGAAAAAATTTGTACACGGAATAGTTAAGCCCTGGTAATCCATAGTCAATTGTCACTTGTGCCAACAAGGGGAGTACTACCCATATAGTAGGCAAGCAGGGATAGGGCAAAAATAAACGTAAAATAGGCATAAAATAGGCATTTAAGGGGGTGACTACTATTAAAAATATCCAATCAGATAAACAACAATGGGAGAGAGTCATATCATATCATGAGAGATCATAAAAAAACAATGCCAGTCTATACCCATATTCAGACCTCTGGGGTGTATGGTATCCAATTTGAAGATCCACTCCGCTTCTTTTTGTAGAAGACGAGTGTCCCTATCACCACCCCTAGGCAGAGGGGGTACATGATCAATGAGCTTGAATCTAAGGTCAGAAACAGAGTGACCCATTTCCATGAAATGTCTGGCCACCGGTTGGTCACTCTTCCCTTTTTCAATAGCAGTTCGAATCGCACTCCTATGGTTGGCCATTCTCTTTTTGATGTCGTCCGAGGTTTTACCGATATAAAAAAGGCCACAGCTGCAGTTCAACATATACACCACAAATTTCGTGGTGCATGTTAGATAGTGCTTAATCTTGTAGGTTGTATTGTTGTGTGGGTGTCTGAACTGTTTGCATTGCAACATAGAATTGCATGTTACACAACTAGGACATTTGTAAGATCCCCTCTTGGTAATTGGTGTTACTTTATTATAGCTGTCAGTGGGGTCTGTTTTCATCAGAATGTCCTTTAGGTTCCTTCCCCTTTTGTATCCAATCCTAGGTGGTCCATAGTGCTGATAGGGTAATGATGGGTCAGTCTGGATGATCTCCCATTTTTCTTTTAAAGTTGCCCCCAGTGTCCTTGTGCTGGGAGTGTATGACGTGATAAAGTTCATTCTCTTCTGGTTGTCTTGTTTAATAATCTCCATATTCACCTGTGACCTTGCTTCCTTTATAATGTTATTTTTGTATCCCCTGCTGTAAAATCTTGACTCCATTTCATTTAATTGTACCTCCTTCCTTTCAGCTGTAGTATTATTGAGGCAGACTCTCAGCATTTGTGCCCTGGGTATTGCTTTTATGAGCGATCTTGGATGATAGCTGGAGGCGTGTAACAGTGTATTCCTGTCAGTGGTCTTTTTAAAAAGAGTAGTTCCAAGTTTATTGTCAACCTTAAAGATCCTTAGATCCAGGAAGTCCACTTCTTTATAACTGGAAACCTCTTTAAGTTGGACTGGACCCCCTATTTCATTCAGGGAAGTGACCCATTCACCAAAGGATTCAATCGTTCCTCTCCAAATTACCACGATATCGTCTATGTACCGCTTGTAAAAAAGTATCTGTGTGTTGTCATATACCTTGAATATGCTTTCCTCAACATACTCCATATATAGATTTGCAAATGCGGGGGCCATGTTCGAACCCATGGCTGTCCCCATGAGTTGCAGGTAGAATCTTCTCTCAAACCTAAAATAGTTCAATTTGAGACAAAGGGATAGAAGCTCAACAATAAAACTGGTTGGTGGTCCCACATATGGGCACTTATCATGGAGTATGTTGAGGAAAGCATATTCAAGGTATATGACAACACACAGATACTTTTTTACAAGCGGTACATTGACGATATCGTGGTAATTTGGAGAGGAACGATTGAATCCTTTGGTGAATGGGTCACTTCCCTGAATGAAATAGGGGGTCCAGTCCAACTTAAAGAGGTTTCCAGTTATAATGAAGTGGACTTCCTGGATCTAAGGATCTTTAAGGTTGACAATAAACTTGGAACTACTCTTTTTAAAAAGACCACTGACAGGAATACACTGTTACACGCCTCCAGCTATCATCCAAGATCGCTCATAAAAGCAATACCCAGGGCACAAATGCTGAGAGTCTGCCGCAATAATACTACAGCTGAAAGGAAGGAGGTACAATTAAATGAAATGGAGTCAAGATTTTACAGCAGGGGATACAAAAATAACATTATAAAGGAAGCAAGGTCACAGGTGAATATGGAGATTATTAAACAAGACAACCAGAAGAGAATGAACTTTATCACGTCATACACTCCCAGCACAAGGACACTGGGGGCAACTTTAAAAGAAAAATGGGAGATCATCCAGACTGACCCATCATTACCCTATCAGCACTATGGACCACCTAGGATTGGATACAAAAGGGGAAGGAACCTAAAGGACATTCTGATGAAAACAGACCCCACTGACAGCTATAATAAAGTAACACCAATTACCAAGAGGGGATCTTACAAATGTCCTAGTTGTGTAACATGCAATTCTATGTTGCAATGCAAACAGTTCAGACACCCACACAACAATACAACCTACAAGATTAAGCACTATCTAACATGCACCACAAAATTTGTGGTGTATATGTTGAACTGCAGCTGTGGCCTTTTTTATATCGGTAAAACCTCGGACGACATCAAAAAGAGAATGGCCAACCATAGGAGTGCGATTCAAACTGCTATTGAAAAAGGGAAGAGTGACCAACCGGTGGCCAGACATTTCATGGAAATGGGTCACTCTGTTTCTGACCTTAGATTCAAGCTCATTGATCATGTACCCCCTCTGCCTAGGGGTGGTGATAGGGACACTCGTCTTCTACAAAAAGAAGCGGAGTGGATCTTCAAATTGGATACCATACACCCCAGAGGTCTGAATATGGGTATAGACTGGCATTGTTTTTTATGATCTCTCATGATATGATATGACTCTCTCCCATTGTTGTTTATCTGATTGGATATTTTTAATAGTAGTCACCCCCTTAAATGCCTATTTTATGCCTATTTTACGTTTATTTCTTTCATGTAATTAACAAGAGTCCATGAGCTAGTGACGTATGGGATATACATTCCTACCAGGAGGGGCAAAGTTTCCCAAACCTTAAAATGCCTATAAATACACCCCTCACCACACCCACAAATCAGTTTTACAAACTTTGCCTCCAAGGGAGGTGGTGAAGTAAGTTTGTGCTAGATTCTACGTTGATATGCGCTCCGCAGCAAGTTGGAGCCCGGTTTTCCTCTCAGCGTGCAGTGAATGTCAGAGGGATGTGAAGAGAGTATTGCCTATTGAATGCAGTGATCTCCTTCTACGGGGTCTATTTCATAAGGTTCTCTGTTATCGGTCGTAGAGATTCATCTCTTACCTCCCTTTTCAGATCGACGATATACTCTTATATTTACCATTTCCTCTACTGATTCTCGTTTCAGTACTGGTTTGGCTTTCTACAAACATGTAGATGAGTGTCCTGGGGTAAGTAAGTCTTATTTTCTGTGACACTCTAAGCTATGGTTGGGCACTTTATTTATAAAGTTCTAAATATATGTATTCAAACATTTATTTGCCTTGACTCAGAATGTTCAACTTTCCTTATTTCCAGACAGTCAGTTTCATATTTGGGATTATGCATTGAATTATCATATTTTTTCTTACCTCAAAAATTTGACTTTTTTCCCTGTGGGCTGTTAGGCT
>NW_026512290.1:0-47582 GCF_027579735.1 Bombina bombina
TAGCAGGATGCCCCCTGACAATAATAAGCTCTCATGCATTAGCAGTGTAGGGGTTAATAGCAGGATGCCCCCTGACAATAATAAGCTCTCATGCATTAGCAGTGTAGGGGTTAATAGCAGGATGCCCCCTGACAATAATAAGCTCTCATGCATTAGCAGTGTAGGGGTTAATAGCAGGATGCCCCCTGACAATAATAAGCTCTCATGCATTAGCAGTGTAGGGGTTAATAGCAGGACGCCCCCTGACAATAATAAGCTCTCATGCATTAGCAGTGTAGGGGTTAATAGCAGGATGCCCCCTGACAATAATAAGCTCTCATGCATTAGCAGTGTAGGGGTTAATAGCAGGACTGCCCCCTGACAATAATAAGCTCTCATGCATTAGCAGTGTAGGGGTTAATAGCAGGATGCCCCCTGACAATAATAAGCTCTCATGCATTAGCAGTGTAGGGGTTAATAGCAGGACGCCCCCCTGACAATAATAAGCTCTCATGCATTAGCAGTGTAGGGGTTAATAGCAGGACGCCCCCTGACAATAATAAGCTCTCATGCATTAGCAGTGTAGGGGTTAATAGCAGGATGCCCCCTGACAATAATAAGCTCTCATGCAATAGCAGTGTAGGGGTTAATAGCAGGATGCCCATGCATTAGCAGTGTAGGGGTTAATAGCAGGATGCCCCCTGACAATAATAAGCTCTCATGCATTAGCAGTGTAGGGGTTAATAGAAGGACGCCCCCTGACAATAATAAGCTCTCATGCATTAGCAGTGTAGGGGTTAATAGCAGGATGCCCCCTGACCCTCAGAAGGGTTCAGCCTCAGACGCTTTATCTTATCTGGGATGTGTCACTACTCCCTGTAATTAGAGTAATAAACAGTTATTGTCTGCCCCACCTTCCCACCCTCCATCTGCCATTTAATAATAGGGAACCTCTTATAAAGCTGCCCCAGTGCTCAGCACAGAGTATCAGTGAGTCAGGCTCAGCAGCAGGTGAGAGACATTAACTGTATGTGATGGTGAGATGGTCTGCAGAAACGGGCTGAATATGAAATTATCTTCTGGGGAAGGGTTAGAAGTGCAATGTGCTGCATAGAGCTTTAGCTGAGGTGTTAGTGGTTCAGTGTGCGGCAGACTGTCTGAGGTGGGTTAGTGGTGCAATATGCTGCAGACTATCTGAGGTGAGTTAGGGGTGCAATGTGCTGCAAACTATCTGAGGTGAGTTAGTGGTGCAATATGCTGCAGACTATCTGAGGTGAGTTAGGGGTGCAATGTGCTGCAAACTATCTGAGGTGAGTTAGTGGTGCAATATGCTGCAGTCTATCTGAGGTGAGTTAGGGGTGCAATGTGCTGCAGACTATCTGAGGTGAGTTAGGGATGCAATGTGCTGCAGACTATCTGAGGTGAATTAGGGGTGCAATGTGCTGCAGACTATCTGAGGTGAGTTAGGGATGCAATGTGCTGCAGACTATCTGAGGTGAGTTAGGGATGCAATGTGCTGCAGACTATCTGAGGTGAATTAGGGGTGCAATGTGCTGCAGAGCTCTAGCTGAGGTGAGTTAGTGGTGCAATGTGCTGCAGACTATCTGAGGTGAGTTAGGGGTGCAATATGCTGCAGTCTATCTGAGGTGAGTTAGGGGTGCAATGTGCTGCAGACTATCTGAGGTGAGTTAGGGATGCAATGTGCTGCAGACTATCTGAGGTGAATTAGGGGTGCAATGTGCTGCAGAGCTCTAGCTGAGGTGAGTTAGTGGTGCAATGTGCTGCAGACTATCTGAGGTGAGTTAGGGGTGCAATATGCTGCAGTCTATCTGAGGTGAGTTAGGGGTGCAATGTGCTGCAGACTATCTGAGGTGAGTTAGGGATGCAATGTGCTGCAGACTATCTGAGGTGAGTTAGGGGTGCAATGTGCTGCAGAGCTCTAGCTGAGATGGGTTAGTGGTGTAATATGCTGCAGACTATCTGAGGTGAGTTAGCGGTGCAATGTGCTGCAGAGCTCTAGCTGAGGTGAGTTAGCGGTGCAATGTGCTGCAGACTATCTGAGGTGAGTTAGGGGTGCAATGTGCTGCAGAGCTCTAGCTGAGGTGAGTTAGTGGTGCAATATGCTGCAGAGCTCTAGCTGAGGTGAGTTAGGGGTGGAATGTGCTTCAGAGCTCTAGTTGAGATGGGTTAGGCTGGAATGTGATGCAAAGTTCTGAGGTAGGTTTGTGGTGCAATGTGCTGCAGAGCTCTAGTTGAGGTGGGTTAGGGGTGCAATGTGCTGCAGAGCTCTAGTTAAGATGGGTTAGGGGTGGAATGTGATGCAGAGTTCTAGTTGAGGTGGGTTAGGGGTGGAATGTGATGTTGAATTCTAGCTGAGGTGAGTTAGTGGTGCAATATGCTGCAGAGCTCTAGCTGAGGTGAGTTAGTGGTGCAATATGCTGCAGAGCTCTAGCTGAGGTGAGTTAGTGGTGCAATATGCTGCAGAGCTCTAGCTGAGGTGAGTTAGTGGTGCAATATGGGCAAGTGAATGGAAAATGAGATTTAATACGGAAAAATGCAAGGTTCTACATTTTGGAAGTAAAAATAAGCAGGCTACGTATTTTTTAAATGGGACAAGACTTAGCCAAACACAGGAGGAAAGGGATTTGGGAGTAGTAATAGATAACAAGCTAAAGATGAGTGCACAATGCAGGGCAGCGGCTTCAAAGGCTAATAAGATACTAGCATGTATTAAAAGAGGCATTGATTCAAGGGAGGAAAGCATAATTCTGTCATTATATAAAGCCCTGGTAAGACCTCACCTTGAGTTTGGAGTGCAGTTCTGGGGACCAATTGCTAAAAAAGATATTGCAGAACTAGAAAAAGTTCAGAGAAGGGCCACAAAGCTAATAAGGGGATTGGAGAAATTAACCTATGAGGAGAGGCTAGCCAAACTGGGTCTGTTTTCTTTAGAAAAAAGGCGCTTGAGAGGTGACATGATTACTTTATATAAATATATTCAAGGCCCATATACAGAGATGGCAGAAGCTCTGTTTATTCCAAGAAAATTGTTTCTGACAAGAGGTCATAATTTAAGGTTGGAGGAAAGGAGATTTAATCTCCTGCAACGGAAACGTTTTTTCACTGTGAGAGCAATAAAATTGTGGAACTCATTACCAAAGGAGGTAGTGAATGCCAATACCATAGATACATTTAAAAATAGTCTGGATAAGTTTCTGTATACTAACAAAATTCATGGATATGATTGCTAGTATTAAATGGGTCACATTTTAACGGGGTTATTTAAGCTTAACTGGAGCTTTTTGTAAGTATTTTAGATTTGTATAGGTTGAACTCGATGGACTTCAGTCTTTTTTTTCCAACCTTATCTACTATGTTATGTTACTATGTTAATATGCTGCAGAGCTCTAGCTGAGGTGAGTTAGTGGTGCAATATGCTGCAGAGCTCTAGCTGAGGTGAGTTAGTGGTGCAATATGCTGCAGAGCTCTAGCTGAGGTGAGTTAGTGGTGCAATATGCTGCAGAGCTCTAGCTGAGGTGAGTTAGTGGTGCAATATGCTGCAGAGCTCTAGCTGAGGTGAGTTAGTGGTGCAATATGTTGCAGAGCTCTAGCTGAGGTGAGTTAGAGGTGCAATGTGCTGCAGAGCTCTAGTTGAGATGGGTTAGGGGTCCAATGTGCGGCAGAGCTCTAATTGAGATGGGTTAGGGGTGGAATGTGCTGCAGAGCTCTAATTGAGATGGGTTGGGGTGGAATGTGCTGCAGAGTTCTGAGGTAGGTTTGTGGTGCAATGTGCTGCAGAGCTGTAGTTGATGTGGGTTAGGGGTGCAATGTGCTGCAGAGCTCTAATTGAGATGGGTTAGGGGTGGAATGTGCTGCAGAGCTCTAATTGAGATGGGTTGGGGTGGAATGTGCTGCAGAGCTCTAGTTGAGGTGGGTTAGGGGTGGAATGTGATGCAGAGTTCTGAGGTAGGTTTGTGGTGCAATGTGCTGCAGAGCTCTAGTTGAGGTGGGTTAGGGGTGCAATGTGCTGCAGAGATCTAGTTAAGATGGGTTAGGGGTGGAATGTGATGCAGAGTTCTGAGGTAGGTTTGTGGTGCAATGTGCTGCAGAGCTCTAGTTGAGGTGGGTTAGGGGTGGAATCTGATGCAGAGTTCTGAGGTAGGTTTGTGGTGCAATGTGCTGCAGAGCTCTAGTTGAGGTGGGTTAGGGGTGCAATGTGCTGCAGAGATCTAGTTAAGATGGGTTAGGGGTGGAATGTGATGCAGAGTTCTAGTTGAGGTGGGTTAGGGGTGGAATGTACTGCAGTGCTCTAGTTGAGATGGGTTGGGGTGGAATGTGCTGCAGAGCTCTAGTTGAGGTGGGTTAGGGGTGGAATGTGATGCAGAGTTCTGAGGTAGGTTTGTGGTGCAATGTGCTGCAGAGATCTAGTTAATATGGGTTAGGGGTGGAATGTGATGCAGAGTTCTAGTTGAGGTGGGTTAGGGGTGGAATGTGCTGCAGAGCTCTAGTTGAGGTGGGTTAGGGGTGAAATGTGCTGCAGAGCTCTAGTTGAGGTGGGTTAGGGGTGGAATGTGCTGCAGAGCTGTAGTTGAGGTGGGTTAGGGGTGCAATGTGCTGCAGAGATCTAGTTAATATGGGTTAGGGGTGGAATGTGCTGCAGAGATCTAGTTGAGGTGGGTTAGGGGTGGAATGTAATGCAGAGTTCTAGTTGAGGTGGGTTAGGGGTGGAATGTAATGCAGAGTTCTAGTTGAGGTGGGTTAGGGGTGGAATGTGATGCAGAGTTCTGAGGTAGGTTTGTGGTGAAATGTGCTGCAGTGTTCTAACTCAAGTAGGTTTGTGGTGCAATGTGCTGCAGAGTTCTAACTCAAGTAGGTTTGTGGTGCAATGTGCTGCAGAGTCTAGCTAGGGGCGGGTAAGGTGTGCTGCAGAATGTAGCAGGAGTTGGTGAGATGAGCTGCAGGGTTGTGTTACACTGTCTCATATGATTTTTGTGTTATTGTGTCATTGTCAGGATGGCTGGTGTCACTAACATGTACTTTGGTCTTTTGGGCTGCCTGATCCTTGGGGTATCTCTGTCATCAGGTGAGTACAAACAAAATGAGGAACAAACTGAGGGGGAGCACGCTGGCACACAGCACAGGCTGAGGGGGAGCACACTGGCACAGGCTGAGGGGGAGCACACTGGCACACAGCACAGGCTGAGGGGGAGCACACTGGCACACAGCACAGGCTGAGGGGGAGCACACTGGCACACAGCACAGGCTGAGGGGGAGCACGCTGGCACACAGCACAGGCTGAGGGGGATCACGCTGGCACACAGCACAGGCTGAGGGGGAGCACGCTGGCACACAGCACAGGCTGAGGGGGCGCACGCTGGCACACAGCACAGGCTGAGGGGGCGCACGCTGGCACACAGCACAGGCTGAGGGGGAGCACGCTGGCACACAGCACAGGCTGAGGGGGAGCACACTGGCACACAGCACAGGCTGAGGGGGAGCACACTGGCACACAGCACAGGCTGAGGGGGAGCACGCTGGCAAACAGCACAGGCTGAGGGGGATCACGCTGGCACACAGCACAGGCTGAGGGGGAGCACGCTGGCACACAGCACAGGCTGAGGGGGCGCACGCTGGCACACAGCACAGGCTGAGGGGGCGCACGCTGGCACACAGCACAGGCTGAGGGGGCGCACGCTGGCACACAGCACAGGCTGAGGGGGAGCACGCTGGCACACAGCACAGGCTGAGGGGGAGCACGCTGGCACACAGCACAGGCTGAGGGGGAGCACGCTGGCACACAGCACAGGCTGAGGGGGAGCACGCTGGCACACAGCACAGGCTGAGGGGGAGCACGCTGGCACACAGCACAGGCTGAGGGGGAGCACGCTGGCACACAGCACAGGCTGAGGGGGAGCACGCTGGCACACAGCACAGGCTGAGGGGGAGCACGCTGGCACACAGCACAGGCTGAGGGGGAGCACGCTGGCACACAGCACAGGCTGAGGGGGAGCACACTGGCACACAGCACAGGCTGAGGGGGAGCACGCTGGCACACAGCACAGGCTGAGGGAGTCAGATATTTAATAAAGGCTCGGGGGTACACGAGCACAACTGGGGAGGGGAGATAATAAGATTAGTTAGGTGTCATTGTCATAATTATTTCTCATGTTGAATATAGATAAAGGCTGAGTTTCCTACATTGTAGTTCTTCAGCTGGGAAGTTTTTGTGGATTTGTGCTGTCTAGTTAGTTTTGCAAAAGTAAAAAAAAAAACAAGATGAGCAAGAAAGTGGCACATGATGTGCAACTAGTTCAATCTCTGTGTCTGTTTCTTACAGCGGCACCGCGCTCCTCCTGTCCACCTGGCTGGTTTTACTATAAGTCTAATTGTTATGGATATTTCAGATATGCTGCTACCTGGTCTGAGGCAGAGGTAAGTAATCAATGATATCAATGCAATAGTGGACATAGGAGACGATACCAAATAAGAATAGTATATTGTGCATTTATAAAACCCAGACTAGCCTGTACTGATGTATCAAGCACATACTCGTTTGTGAGGAACAGAAGGAACTGACTAGTTAGCTCAGGATGAAGAAAATGTGTTTATATAAGAAAGTATTTGGTTCATGGAAGATGGCAGCAAGGTAAAACATGTATGTGAGGGGTATGCGCATTCTTATATTTGGTAATTCTGAGAAAAACTAGGTTTAGCTATTATTTTTTTGTCTTTGATTATAAAAACAAAGGAAATGGTGTACCTCGGAGGTCAGTGCTTGGGCCTGTTTCATATCCATTAGTGATCTTGGTAGAGGGCTCCAGGAGAACTTTTTGCAGACAATAAAAACATCTCTGTTACGGTTGCCTCCAGGCTGGCTGGAAGTTGGACCGTAGAAAAGGATGCTCCCAGCGCTCACCAAAGAATCATCAGCACCGTAGTCAGTAATCCCTGTAGTGATATAAGCTGTATCCTACAAACATGAGTCAAAGCTGCAAGTTAGAGGGTCAAAATAGGTCTGATGTGCTGGACACACAGCCTGGTTTTTATTGAGGTTACATGCAAAAAAGACACTCTCAGGGGGAGGCATAAAATCCCCAATCACACATTTGATATATTTAGATAGAGAGGCAACGCCCTTTGACAGGCCACAACATTTACTTCAGCAGATAACATTACACACAATAAAACAATGCAGTCCACCTTATCACTAGCAGTCTGATTAGACAAAGGGAAGGTTTTTCACTAAACTTAATTAGAGCTGATCCCAGCAAACTTGTATTTAGAATAGGTTCTTGAAGCTGAACAAAGTTATCTCTTTAGTTCTGACCGAAGGGTCTGTCACATAGCACTTAATGGCACACAATGAAAACCAATGCCTCTGTAACAGTGCTCCCCCTCTGTGGAACACTCTAACTGTGTGGCACCTGGCTCAGCAAGTCCCATTCACTGAACCAAGTGGGAGAAAGCCAGGGACAAGCAATTTTACAGGTCTGGGGACAGTCTTAAAGGGGCATTGTTCACCAAAGTCACAATATGTCCCCAGACGGATCTTAAAGGGCCATACACACCCAATAAAAGTTAATATGTTCTCAGGGGCACAATCTTCCAGGGGCCATAGTCATGAGGAAGGAGGCTGGCACATAGGCTTCTCCACGATCCATGGAAGCAGGGCAATTTTTCATTTAAAGGGCCAGTTACAAATAGCAGTTTGTAACAATCTCTAAAAAGCGGATAATGTTCCAGCACGGATGAACCAAATGAGTAGAAAGATAAAAAATATAACATCAGAAAGGGCAAAATTATGCATTTATGATGAAAAATCATCATAGGAAGAGGTATTAGCAGCAGGTAAGTTCAGTAGGTGCTGGGTGTATAGGAAGAGGTATTAGCAGCAGGTAAGGTCAGTAGGTGCTGGGTGTATAGGAAGAGGTATTAGCAGCAGGTAAGGTCAGTAGGTGCTGTTGTATAGGAAGAGGTATTAGCAGCAGGTAAGGTCAGTAGGTGCTGGGTGTATAGGAAGAGGTATTAGCAGCAGGTAAGGTCAGTAGGTGCTGGGTGTATAGGAAGAGGTATTAGCAGCAGGTAAGGTCAGTAGTTGCTGGGTGTATAGGAAGAGGTATTAGCAGCAGGTAAGGTCAGTAGGTGCTGGGTGTATAGGAAGAGGTATTAGCAGCAGATAAGGTCAGTAGGTGCTGGGTGTATAGGAAGAGGTATTAGCAGCAGGTAAGGTCAGTAGGTGCTGGGTCTATAGGAAGAGGTATTAGCAGCAGGTAAGGTCAGTAGGTGCTGGGTGTATAGGAAGAGGTATTAGCAGCAGATAAGGTCAGTAACTGATGGGTGTATAGGAAGAGGTATTAGCAGCAGGTAAGGTCAGTAGGTGCTGGGTGTATAGGAAGAGGTATTAGCAGCAGGTAAGGTCAGTATGTGCTGGGTGTATAGAAAGAGGTATTAGTAGCAGGTAAGGTCAGTAGGTGCTGGGTGTATAGGAAGAGGTATTAGTAGCAGGTAAGGTCAGTAGGTGCTGGGTGTATAGGAAGAGGTATTAGCGGCAGGTAAGGTCAGTAGGTGCTGGGTCTATAGGAAGAGGTATTAGCAGCAGGTAAGGTCAGTAGTTGCTGGGTGTATAGGAAGAGGTATTAGCAGCAGGTAAGGTCAGTAGGTGCTGGGTGTATAGGAAGAGTTATTAGCAGAAGGTAAGGTCAGTATGTGCTGGGTGTATAGGAAGAGGTATTAGCAGCAGGTAAGGTCAGTATGTGCTGGGTGTATAGGAAGAGGTATTAGCAGCAGGTAAGGTCAGTATGTGCTGGGTGTATAGGAAGAGGTATTAGTAGCAGGTAAGGTCAGTAGGTGCTGGGTGTATAGGAAGAGGTATTAGCAGCATGTAAGGTCAGTAGGTGCTGGGTGTATAGGAAGAGGTATTAGCAGCAGGTAAGGTCAGTAGGTACTGGGTGTATAGGAAGAGGTATTAGTAGCAGGTAAGGTCAGTAGGTGCTGGGTGTATAGGAAGAGGTATTAGCAGCAGGTAAGGTCAGTATGTGCTGGGTGTATAGGAAGAGGTATTAGCAGCAGGTAAGGTCAGTAGGTGCTGGGTGTATAGGAAGAGGTATCAGCAGCAGGTAAGGTCAGTAGGTGTTGGGTGTATAGGAAGAGGTATTAGCAGCAGGTAAGGTCAGTAGGTGCTGGGTGTATAGGAAGAGGTATTAGCAGCAGGTAAGGTCAGTAGGTGCTGGGTGTATGGGAAGAGGTATTAGCAGCAGGTAAGGTCAGTAGGTGCTGGGTGTATAGGAAGAGGTATTAGCAGCAGGTAAGGTCAGTAGGTTCTGGGTGTATAGGAAGAGGTATTAGCAGCAGGTAAGGTCAGTAGGTGCTGGGTGTATAGGAAGAGATATTAGCAGCAGGTAAGGTCAGTAGGTGCTGGGTGTATAGGAAGAGGTATTAGCAGCAGGTAAGGTCAGTAGGTGCTGGGTGTATAGGAAGAGGTATTAGTAGCAGGTAAGGTCAGTAGGTGCTGGGTGTATAGGAAGAGGAATTAGCAGCAGGTAAGGTCAGTAGGTGCTGGGTATATAGGAAGAGATATTAGCAGTAGGTAAGGTCAGTAGGTGCTGGGTGTATAGGAAGAGGTATTAGCAGCAGGTAATGTCAGTAGGTGCTGGGTGTATAGGAAGAGGTATTAGTAGCAGGTAAGGTCAGTAGGTTCTGGGTGTATAGGAAGAGGTATTAGCAGCAGGTAAGGTCAGTAGGTGCTGGGTGTATAGGAAGAGGAATTAGCAGCAGGTAAGGTCAGTATGTGCTGGATGTATAGGAAGAGGTATTAGCAGCAGGTAAGGTCAGTAGGTGCTGGGTGTATAGGAAGAGGTATTAGTAGTAGGTAAGGTCAGTAGGTGCTGGGTGTATAGGAAGAGGTATTAGTAGCAGGTAAGGTCAGTAGGTGCTGGGTGTATAGGAAGAGTTATTAGCAGCAGGTAAGGTCAGTAGGTGCTGGGTCTATAGGAAGAGGTATTAGCAGCAGGTAAGGTCAGTAGGTGCTGGGTGTATAGGAAGAGGTATTAGCAGCAGGTAAGGTCAGTAGGTGCTGGGTGTATAGGAAGAGGTATTAGTAGCAGGTAAGGTCAATAGGTGCTGGGTGTATAGGAAGAGGTATTAGCAGCAGGTAAGGTCAGTAGGTGCTGGGTGTATAGGAAGAGGTATTAGTAGCAGGTAAGGTCAGTAGGTGTTGGGTGTATAGGAAGAGGTATTAGTAGCAGGTAAGATCAGTGGGTGCTGGGTGTATAGGAAGAGGTATTAGTAGCAGGTAAGGTCAATAGGTGCTGGGTGTATAGGAAGAGGTATTAGTAGCAGGTAAGGTCAGTAGGTGTTGGGTGTATAGGAAGAGGTATTAGTAGCAGGTAAGGTCAGTATGTGCTGGGTGTATAGGAAGAGGTATTAGCAGCAGGTAAGGTCAGTAGGTACTGGGTGTATAGGAAGAGGTATTAGCAGCAGGTAAGGTCAGTAGGTGCTGGGTGTATAGGAAGAGGTATTAGCAGCAGGTAAGGTCAGTAGGTGCTGGGTGTATAGGAAGAGGTATTAGTAGCAGGTAAGGTCAGTAGGTGTTGGGTGTATAGGAAGAGGTATTAGTAGCAGGTAAGGTCAGTATGTGCTGGGTGTATAGGAAGAGGTATTAGTAGCAGGTAAGGTCAGTAGGTGCTGGGTGTATAGGAAGAGGTATTAGCAGTAGGTAAGGTCAATAGGTGCTGGGTGTATAGGAAGAGGTATTAGCAGTAGGTAAGGTCAGTAGGTGCTGGGTGTATAGGAAGAGGTATTAGCAGCAGGTAAGGTCAGTAGGTGCTGGGTGTATAGGAAGAGGTATTAGCAGCAGGTAAGGTCAGTAGGTGCTGGGTGTATAGGAAGAGGTATCAGCAGCAGGTAAGGTCAGTAGGTGCTGTGTGTATATGAAGAGGTATTAGCAGCAGGTAAGGTCAGTAGGTGCTGGGTGTATAGGAAGAGGTATTAGCAGCAGGTAAGGTCAGTAGGTGCTGGGTGTATAGAAAGAGGTATTAGTAGCAGGTAAGGTCAGTAGGTGCTGGGTGTATAGGAAGAGGTATCAGCAGCAGGTAAGGTCAGTAGGTGCTGGGTGTATAGAAAGAGGTATTAGTAGCAGGTAAGGTCAGTAGGTGCTGGGTGTATAGGAAGAGGTATTAGCAGTAGGTAAGGTCAGTAGGTGCTGGGTGTATAGGAAGAGGTATTAGCAGCAGGTAAGGTCAGTATGTGCTGGGTGTATAGGAAGAGGTATTAGCAGCAGGTAAGGTCAGTAGGTGCTGAGTGTATAGGAAGAGATATTAGCAGCAAGTAAGGTCAGTAAGTGCTTGGTGTATAGGAAGAGGTATTAGCAGTAGGTAAGGTCAGTAGGTGCTGGGTGTATAGGAAGAGTTATTAGCAGTAGGTAAGGTCAGTAGGTGCTGGGTGTATAGGAAGAGGTATTAGCAGCAGGTAAGGTCAGTATGTGCTGGGTGTATAGGAAGAGGTATTAGCAGCAGGTAAGGTCAGTAGGTGCTGGGTGTATAGGAAGAGGTATTAGCAGTAGGTAAGGTCAGTAGGTGCTGGGTGTATAGGAAGAGGTATTAGCAGCAGGTAAGGTCAGTAGGTGCTGGGTGTATAGGAAGAGATATTAGCCGCAGGTAAGGTCAGTAGGTGCTGGGTGTATAGGAAGAGGAATTAACAGCAGGTAAGTGGGTAAAAGTAATTTGGGTAATAACTGGGGGTAATAGTCATTAGGTAGTAACTGGGGGTAATAGTCAATAGGTAGTAACTAGGGGTAATAGTCAATAGGTAGTAACTAGGGGTAATAGTCACTAGGTAGTAACTGGGGCTAATAGTCACTAGGTAGTAACTGGGGCTAATAGTCACTAGGTAGTAACTGGGGTAATAGTCACTAGGTAGTAACTGGGGGTAATAGTCACTAGGTAGTAACTGGGGGTAATAGTCACTAGGTAGTAACTGGGGCTAATAGTCACTAGGTAGTAACAGGGGCTAATAGTCACTAGGTAGTAACAGGGGCTAATAGTCACTAGGTAGTAACTGGGGCTAATAGTCACTAGGTAGTAACTGGGGCTAATAGTCACTAGGTAGTAACTGGGGGTAATAGTCACTAGGTAGTAACTGGGGCTAATAGTCACTAGGTAGTAACAGGGGCTAATAGTCATAATGTAGTAACTGGGGGGAATAGACATAACGTAGTAAGTGCATAAACGCTCCACTTGGAACTAATTAATAAATACTTATATTTTTCCTACCATTGAGCATTTCCTCCTCTTACAGTTTGAATGTGTCAGTTATGGCCATGGTGCTCACTTAGCCTCTATCTTGGATTCATCCGAAGCCTCCATCATTGCCAGTCACATAGCTGCATATCCAGTAACTGGAGACATTTGGATTGGAATTCACGACCCTGAGCAAGTAAGTAAGAGGATGGTGCCCAGATGTCCTGTTCCCCATAACAGGAAGATGCCCATTTGTGACTTCAGATTAACATAATGTAACACAACCCCCACTGTGACAACCCAGTCTGCTCCATGCCTTATAGCTGCTAATGGCAAGTACAATACACTGTCAGTATTAGCTCATGTACTACATGTAGATATCATACACTGTCAGTATTAGCTCATGTACTACATGTAGATATCATACACTGTCAGTATTAGCTCATGTACTACATGTAAATATCATACACTGTCAGTATTAGCTCATGTACTACATGTAGATATCATACACTGTCAGTATTAGCTCATGTACTACATGTAGATATCATACACTGTCAGTATTAGCTCATGTACTACATGTAGATATCATACACTGTCAGTATTAGCTCATGTACTACATGTAGATATCATACACTGTCAGTATTGGCTCATGTACTACATGTAGATATCATACACTGTCAGTATTAGCTCATGTACTACATGTAGATATCATACACTGTCAGTATTGGCTCATGTAGTACATGTAGATATCATACACTGTCAGGATTAGCTCATGTACTACATGTAGATATCATACACAGTCAGTATTAGCTCATGTACTACATGTAGATATCATACACTGTCAGTATTAGCTCATGTACTTCATGTAGATATCATGCAGTCAGTATTAGCTCATGTACTACATGTAGATATCATACACTGTCAGTATTAGCTCATGTACTACATGTAGATATCATACACTGTCAGTATTAGCTCATGTACTACATGTAGATATCATACACTGTCAGTATTGGCTCATGTAGTACATGTAGATATCATACACTGTCAGTATTAGCTCATGTACTTCATGTAGATATCATGCAGTCAGTATTAGCTCATGTACTACATGTAGATATCATACACTGTCAGTATTAGCTCATGTACTAGCTGTAGATATCATACACTGTCAGTATTAGCTCATGTACTACATGTAGATATCATACACTGTCAGTATTAGCTCATGTACTACATGTAGATATCATACACTGCCAGTATTAGCTCATGTACTACATGTAGATATCATACACTGTCAGTATTAGCTCATGTACTACATGTAGATATCATACACTGTCAGTATTAGCTCATGTACTAGCTGTAGATATCATACACTGTCAGTATTAGCTCATGTACTAGCTGTAGATATCATACACTGTCAGTATTAGCTCATGTACTAGCTGTAGATATCATACACTGTCAGTATTAGCTCATGTACTAGCTGTAGATATCATACACTGTCAGTATTAGCTCATGTACTACATGTAGATATCATACACTGTCAGTATTAGCTCATGTACTACATGTAGATATCATACACTGCCAGTATTAGCTCATGTACTAGCTGTAGATATCATACACTGTCAGTATTAGCTCATGTACTACATGTAGATATCATACACTGTCAGTATTAGATCATGTACTACATGTAGATATCATACACTGTCAGTATTAGATCATGTACTACATGTAGATATCATACACTGTCAGTATTAGCTCATGTACTACATGTAGATATCACACACTGTCAGTATTGGCTCATGTACTACATGTAGATATCATACACTGTCAGTATTAGCTCATGTACTACATGTAGATATCATACACTGTCAGTATTAGCTCATGTACTACATGTAGATATCATACACTGTCAGTATTAGCTCATGTACTACATGTAGATATCATACACTGTCAGTATTAGCTCATGTACTACATGTAGATATCACACACAGTCAGTATTAGCTCATGTACTACATGTAGATATCATACACTGTCAGTATTAGCTCATGTACTACATGTAAATATCATACACTGTCAGTATTAGCTCATGTACTTCATGTAGATATCATACACTGTCAGTATTAGCTCATGTACTACATGTAGATATCATACACTGTCAGTATTAGCTCATGTACTACATGTAGATATCACACACAGTCAGTATTAGCTCATGTACTACATGTAGATATCACACACAGTCAGTATTAGCTCATGTACTACATGTAGATATCATACACTGTCAGTATTAGCTCATGTACTACATGTAGATATCATACACTGTCAGTATTAGCTCATGTACTACATGTAGATATCATACACTGTCAGTATTAGCTCATGTACTTCATGTAGATATCACACACAGTCAGTATTAGCTCATGTACTACATGTAGATATCATACACTGTCAGTATTAGCTCATGTACTACATGTAAATATCATACACTGTCAGTATTAGCTCATGTACGACATGTAGATATCATGCAGTCAGTATTAGCTCATGTACTTCATGTAGATATCATGCAGTCAGTATTAGCTCATGTACTACATGTAGATATCATACACAGTCAGTATTAGCTCATGTACTACATGTAGATATCATACACAGTCAGTATTAGCTCATGTACTACATGTAGATATCATACACTGTCAGTATTAGCTCATGTACGACATGTAGATATCATACACTGTCAGTATTAGCTCATGTACTACATGTAGATATCATACACTGTCAGTATTAGCTCATGTACTACATGTAGATATCATACACTGTCAGTATTAGCTCATGTACTACATGTAGATATCATACACAGTCAGTATTAGCTCATGTACTACATGTAGATATCATACACTGTCAGTATTAGCTCATGTACTACATGTAGATATCATACACAGTCAGTATTAGCTCATGTACTACATGTAGATATCATACACTGTCAGTATTAGCTCATGTACTACATGTAAATATCATACACTGTCAGTATTAGCTCATGTAGTACATGTAGATATCATGCAGTCAGTATTAGCTCATGTACTACATGTAGATATCACACACTGTCAGTATTAGCTCATGTACTACATGTAGATATCATACACTGTCAGTATTGGCTCATGTACTACATGTAGATATCATACACTGTCAGTATTAGCTCATGTACTACATGTAAATATCATACACTGTCAGTATTAGCTCATGTACTACATGTAGATATCATACACTGTCAGTATTAGCTCATGTACTACATGCAGATATCATACACTGTCAGTATTGGCTCATGTACTACATGTAGATATCATACACTGTCAGTATTAGCTCATGTACTACATGTAGATATCATACACTGTCAGTATTGGCTCATGTACTACATGTAGATATCACACACTGTCAGTATTAGCTCATGTACTACATGTAGATATCATACACTGTCAGTATTGGCTCATGTACTACATGTAGATATCATACACTGTCAGTATTAGCTCATGTACTACATGTAGATATCATACACTGTCAGTATTAGCTCATGTACTACATGTAGATATCATACACTGTCAGTATTGGCTCATGTACTACATGTAGATATCACACACTGTCAGTATTAGCTCATGTACTACATGTAGATATCATACACTGTCAGTATTGGCTCATGTACTACATGTAGATATCATACACTGTCAGTATTGGCTCATGTACTACATGTAGATATCATACACTGTCAGTATTAGCTCATGTACTACATGTAGATATCATACACTGTCAGTATTGGCTCATGTACTACATGTAGATATCACACACTGTCAGTATTAGCTCATGTACTACATGTAGGTATCATACACTGTCAGTATTAGCTCATGTACTACATGTAGATATCATACACTGCCAGTATTAGCTCATGTACTACATGTAGATATCATACACTGTCAGTATTAGCTCATGTACTACATGTAGATATCACACACAGTCAGTATTAGCTCATGTACTACATGTAGATATCACACACTGTCAGTATTAGCTCATGTACTACATGTAGATATCATACACTGTCAGTATTGGCTCATGTACTACATGTAGATATCATACACTGTCAGTATTAGCTCATGTACTACATGTAAATATCATACACTGTCAGTATTAGCTCATGTACTACATGTAGATATCATACACTGTCAGTATTAGCTCATGTACTACATGTAGATATCATACACTGTCAGTATTGGCTCATGTACTACATGTAGATATCATACACTGTCAGTATTAGCTCATGTACTACATGTAGATATCATACACTGTCAGTATTGGCTCATGTACTACATGTAGATATCACACACTGTCAGTATTAGCTCATGTACTACATGTAGATATCATACACTGTCAGTATTAGCTCATGTACTACATGTAGATATCATACACTGTCAGTATTGGCTCATGTACTACATGTAGATATCACACACTGTCAGTATTAGCTCATGTACTACATGTAGATATCATACACTGTCAGTATTGGCTCATGTACTACATGTAGATATCATACACTGTCAGTATTAGCTCATGTACTACATGTAGATATCATACACTGTCAGTATTAGCTCATGTACTACATGTAAATATCATACACTGTCAGTATTAGCTCATGTACTACATGTAGATATCATACACTGTCAGTATTAGCTCATGTACTACATGTAGATATCATACACTGTCAGTATTGGCTCATGTACTACATGTAGATATCATACACTGTCAGTATTAGCTCATGTACTACATGTAGATATCATACACTGTCAGTATTGGCTCATGTACTACATGTAGATATCACACACTGTCAGTATTAGCTCATGTACTACATGTAGATATCATACACTGTCAGTATTAGCTCATGTACTACATGTAGATATCATACACTGTCAGTATTGGCTCATGTACTACATGTAGATATCACACACTGTCAGTATTAGCTCATGTACTACATGTAGATATCATACACTGTCAGTATTGGCTCATGTACTACATGTAGATATCATACACTGTCAGTATTAGCTCATGTACTACATGTAGATATCACACACTGTCAGTATTAGCTCATGTACTACATGTAGATATCATACACTGTCAGTATTGGCTCATGTACTACATGTAGATATCATACATGTACTATCATGCAGCTGTACATATTATAAACATTTTGCGTATTGCTACAGGAAATCTCTGATTCTCTTTAGATATTTCTGCCTTTTGTGCTCACTATGGGGCAGCAGTTCCTGAATAAATAAAGCTAGTAATATATGAGATGTGGACCACAAGGTTGTAGGGCCACAATCAGGAACACAAGAAGATATAAGTAGCCTCCACCAACCTATGTTGTTCCTCATCAGCATCTCTCTACTCTCCATGTCAATATAACCCCAAACTATACAGTGTCTTTATACCCCTTTAATATCCTGGTGCACAGTAACTGGTTAATCCTGCAGACTGGTACTTTATAGCAGACTGTAATCTTTGTACAATTCTCTGTTACTCTAGAACCGCCGCTGGAAGTGGAACGATGGTTCCATGTATAACTTCAGGAACTGGAAAAGCGGGGAGCCAAATAACAATGGTGCAGAGTTCTGTGGGGAGCTGACCAAGGAAACCAGTGAGTAATAACTTCACCTAACTGTAGCATCTAGTGAGTAACAAGAGATGATGTAGTACTTAGTAAGTAACAAGAGATGATGTAGCATCTAGTGATTAACAAGAGGTGATGTAGCATCTAGTGAGTAACAAGAGATGATGTAGTACTTAGTGAGTAACAAGAGATGATGTAGTACTTATTGAGTAACAAGAGATGATGTAGCATCTAGTGATTAACAAGAGGTGATGTAGCATCTAGTGAGTAACAAGAGATGATGTAGTACCTAGTGAGTTACAAGAGATGATGTAGCATCTAGTGAGTAACAAGAGATGATGTAGTACTTAGTAAGTAACAAGAGATGATGTAGCATCTAGTGAGTAACAAGAGATGATGTAGCATCTAGTGAGTAACAAGAGATGATGTAGCATCTAGTGAGTAACAAGAGATGATGTAGTACTTAGTAAGTAACAAGAGATGATGTAGCATCTAGTGAGTAACAAGAGATGATGTAGTACTTAGTGAGTAACAAGAGATGATGTAGCATCTAGTGAGTAACAAGAGGTGATGTAGCATCTAGTGAGTAACAAGTGGTGATGTAGCATCTAGTGATTAACAAGAGATGATGTAGTACTTAGTGAGTAACAAGAGGTGATGTAGCATCTAGTGAGTAACAAGAGATGATGTAGTACTTAGTGAGTAACAAGAGATGATGTATCATCTAGTGATTAACAAGAGGTGATGTAGCATCTAGTGATTAACAAGAGGTGATGTAGCATCTAGTGATTAACAAGAGGTGATGTAGCATCTAGTGAGTAACAAGAGATGATGTAGTACCTAGTGAGTTACAAGAGAGGATGTAGCATCTAATGAGTAACAAGAGATGATGTAGTACTTAGTGAGTAACAAGAGATGATGTAGCATCTAGTGATTAACAAGAGGTGATGTAGCATCTAGTGAGTAACAAGAGATGATGTAGTACCTAGTGAGTTACAAGAGAGGATGTAGCTTCTAGTGATTTACAAGAGAGGATGTAGCTTCTAGTGATTAACAAGAGGTGATGTAGCATCTAGTGAGTAGCAAGAGGTGAAGTAACATCTGGTGAGTAACAAGAGATGATATAGTATCTAGTGAGTAAAAACAGGTGATGTAGCATCTAGTTAGTAACAAGAGATGTACAGTATATACATTAGTGCTCTCTAGTGGTTACACTGTGTGTGTGCGCGGCACTATACACTGTGTTACTCATGTACAGACCATACATTAGCGCTCTCTAGTGGTTACACTGTGTGTGTGTGTGTGCGGCACTATACACTGTGTTACTCATGTACAGACCGTACACTAGCGCTCTCTAGTGGTTACACTGTGTTACTCATGTACAGACCGTACATTAGCGCTCTCTAGTGGCTACACTGTGTGTGTGCGGCACTATACACTGTGTGTTACTCATGTACAGACCATACACTAGCGCTCTCTAGTGGTTACACTGTGTGTGTGCGGCACTATACACTGTGTGTTACTCATGTACAGACCATACACTAGCGCTCTCTAGTGGTTACACTGTGTTACTCATGTACAGACCATACACTAGCGCTCTCTAGTGGTTACACTGTGTGTGTGCGGCACTATACACTGTGTTACTCATGTACAGACCATACACTAGCGCTCTCTAGTGGTTACACTGTGTTACTCATGTACAGACCATACACTAGCGCTCTCTAGTGGTTACACTGTGTGTGTGCGGCACTATACACTGTGTTACTCATGTACAGACCGTACATTAGCGCTCTCTAGTGGCTACACTGTGTGTGTGCGGCACTATACACTGTGTGTTACTCATGTACAGACCATACACTAGCGCTCTCTAGTGGTTACACTGTGTTACTCATGTACAGACCATACACTAGCGCTCTCTAGTGGTTACACTGTGTTACTCATGTACAGACCATACACTAGCGCTCTCTAGTGGTTACACTGTGTTACTCATGTACAGACCATACACTAGCGCTCTCTAGTGGTTACACTGTGTTACTCATGTACAGACCATACATTAGCGCTCTCTAGTGGTTACACTGTGTTACTCATGTACAGACCATACACTAGCGCTCTCTAGTGGTTACACTGTGTTACTCATGTACAGACCATACACTAGCGCTCTCTAGTGGTTACACTGTGTGTGTGCGGCACTATACACTGTGTTACTCATGTACAGACCGTACACTAGCGCTCTCTAGTGGTTACACTGTGTGTTACTCATGTACAGACCATACACTAGCGCTCTCTAGTGGTTACACTGTGTGTGTGCGGCACTATACACTGTGTGTTACTCATGTACAGACCATACATTAGCGCTCTCTAGTGGTTACACTGTGTTACTCATGTACAGACCATACACTAGCGCTCTCTAGTGGTTACACTGTGTGTGTGCGGCACTATACACTGTGTTACTCATGTACAGACCATACATTAGCGCTCTCTAGTGGTTACACTGTGTGTTACTCATGTACAGACCATACACTAGCGCTCTCTAGTGGTTACACTGTGTGTGTGCGGCACTATACACTGTGTGTTACTCATGTACAGACCGTACACTAGCGCTCTCTAGTGGTTACACTGTGTGTGTGCGGCACTATACACTGTGTGTTACTCATGTACAGACCGTACACTAGCGCTCTCTAGTGGTTACACTGTGTGTGTGCGGCACTATACACTGTGTTACTCATGTACAGACCATACACTAGCGCTCTCTAGTGGTTACACTGTGTGTGTGCGGCACTATACACTGTGTGTTACTCATGTACAGACCATACACTAGCGCTCTCTAGTGGTTACACTGTGTTACTCATGTACAGACCATACACTAGCGCTCTCTAGTGGTTACACTGTGTGTGTGCGGCACTATACACTGTGTGTTACTCATGTACAGACCATACACTAGCGCTCTCTAGTGGTTACACTGTGTGTGTGCGGCACTATACACTGTGTGTTACTCATGTACAGACCGTACACTAGCGCTCTCTAGTGGTTACACTGTGTGTTACTCATGTACAGACCATACACTAGCGCTCTCTACTGGTTACACTGTGTGTGTGCGGCACTATACACTGTGTTACTCATGTACAGACCGTACACTAGCGCTCTCTAGTGGTTACACTGTGTTACTCATGTACAGACCATACACTAGCGCTCTCTAGTGGTTACACTGTGTGTGTGCGGCACTATACACTGTGTTACTCATGTACAGACCATACACTAGCGCTCTCTAGTGGTTACACTGTGTGTGTGCGGCACTATACACTGTGTTACTCATGTACAGACCATACACTAGCGCTCTCTAGTGGTTACACTGTGTGTGTGCGGCACTATACACTGTGTGTTACTCATGTACAGACCATACACTAGCGCTCTCTAGTGGTTACACTGTGTTACTCATGTACAGACCATACACTAGCGCTCTCTAGTGGTTACACTGTGTGTGTGCGGCACTATACACTGTGTTACTCATGTACAGACCATACACTAGCGCTCTCTACTGGTTACACTGTGTGTGTGCGGCACTATACACTGTGTTACTCATGTACAGACCATACACTAGCGCTCTCTAGTGGTTACACTGTGTTACTCATGTACAGACCGTACACTAGCGCTCTCTACTGGTTACACTGTGTGTGTGCGGCACTATACACTGTGTTACTCATGTACAGACCATACACTAGCGCTCTCTAGTGGTTACACTGTGTGTGTGCGGCACTATACACTGTGTGTTACTCATGTACAGACCATACACTAGCGCTCTCTAGTGGTTACACTGTGTT
Organism: Bombina bombina; assembly: GCF_027579735.1. Classification (NCBI taxonomy): domain Eukaryota; kingdom Metazoa; phylum Chordata; class Amphibia; order Anura; family Bombinatoridae; genus Bombina; species Bombina bombina. The sequence goes on from NW_026512290.1 coordinate 21,666, forward strand.
ACTCATGTACAGACCATACACTAGCGCTCTCTAGTGGTTACACTGTGTGTGTGCGGCACTATACACTGTGTGTTACTCATGTACAGACCATACACTAGCGCTCTCTACTGGTTACACTGTGTTACTCATGTACAGACCATACATTAGCGCTCTCTAGTGGTTACACTGTGTTACTCATGTACAGACCATACATTAGCGCTCTCTAGTGGTTACACTGTGTTACTCATGTACAGACCATACACTAGCGCTCTCTAGTGGTTACACTGTGTTACTCATGTACAGACCATACACTAGCGCTCTCTAGTGGTTACACTGTGTGTGTGCGGCACTATACACTGTGTGTTACTCATGTACAGACCATACACTAGCGCTCTCTAGTGGTTACACTGTGTGTGTGCGGCACTATACACTGTGTGTTACTCATGTACAGACCATACACTAGCGCTCTCTAGTGGTTACACTGTGTGTGTGTGCGGCACTATACACTGTGTGTTACTCATGTACAGACCATACACTAGCGCTCTCTAGTGGTTACACTGTGTGTGTGCGGCACTATACACTGTGTTACTCATGTACAGACCATACATTAGCGCTCTCTAGTGGTTACACTGTGTGTTACTCATGTACAGACCATACACTAGCGCTCTCTAGTGGTTACACTGTGTGTGTGCGGCACTATACACTGTGTGTTACTCATGTACAGACCATACACTAGCGCTCTCTAGTGGTTACACTGTGTGTGTGCGGCACTATACACTGTGTGTTACTCATGTACAGACCATACACTAGCGCTCTCTAGTGGTTACACTGTGTGTGTGCGGCACTATACACTGTGTGTTACTCATGTACAGACCGTACACTAGCGCTCTCTACTGGTTACACTGTGTGTGTGCGGCACTATACACTGTGTGTTACTCATGTACAGACCGTACACTAGCGCTCTCTAGTGGTTACACTGTGTGTTACTCATGTACAGACCATACACTAGCGCTCTCTACTGGTTACACTGTGTGTGTGCGGCACTATACACTGTGTTACTCATGTACAGACCATACACTAGCGCTCTCTAGTGGTTACACTGTGTGTTACTCATGTACAGACCGTACACTAGCGCTCTCTACTGGTTACACCGTGTGTGTGCGGCACTATACACTGTGTGTTACTCATGTACAGACCGTACACTAGCGCTCTCTACTGGTTACACTGTGTGTTACTCATGTACAGACCATACACTAGCGCTCTCTAGTGGTTACACTGTGTTACTCATGTACAGACCATACATTAGCGCTCTCTAGTGGTTACACTGTGTTACTCATGTACAGACCATACACTAGCGCTCTCTAGTGGTTACACTGTGTTACTCATGTACAGACCATACACTAGCGCTCTCTAGTGGTTACACTGTGTGTGTGCGGCACTATACACTGTGTTACTCATGTACAGACCGTACACTAGCGCTCTCTAGTGGTTACACTGTGTGTTACTCATGTACAGACCATACACTAGCGCTCTCTAGTGGTTACACTGTGTGTGTGTGCGGCACTATACACTGTGTGTTACTCATGTACAGACCATACATTAGCGCTCTCTAGTGGTTACACTGTGTTACTCATGTACAGACCATACACTAGCGCTCTCTAGTGGTTACACTGTGTGTGTGCGGCACTATACACTGTGTTACTCATGTACAGACCATACATTAGCGCTCTCTAGTGGTTACACTGTGTGTTACTCATGTACAGACCATACACTAGCGCTCTCTAGTGGTTACACTGTGTGTGTGCGGCACTATACACTGTGTGTTACTCATGTACAGGACCGTACACTAGCGCTCTCTAGTGGTTTACACTGTGTGTGTGCGGCACTATACACTGTGTGTTACTCATGTACAGACCGTACACTACGCGCTCTCTAGTGGTTACACCTGTGTGTGTGCGGCACTATACACTGTGTTACTCATGTACAGACCATACACTAGCGCTCTCTAGTGGTTACACTGTGTGTGTGCGGCACTATACACTGTGTGGTTACTCATGTACAGACCATACACTAGCGCTCTCTAGTGGTTACACTGTGTGTGTGCGGCACTATACACTGTGTGTTACTCATGTACAGACCATACACTAGCGCTCTCTAGTGGTTACACTGTGTGTGTGCGGCACTATACACTGTGTGTTACTCATGTACAGACCGTACACTAGCGCTCTCTAGTGGTTACACTGTGTGTTACTCATGTACAGACCATACACTAGCGCTCTCTACTGGTTACACTGTGTGTGTGCGGCACTATACACTGTGTTACTCATGTACAGACCGTACACTAGCGCTCTCTAGTGGTTACACTGTGTTACTCATGTACAGACCATACACTAGCGCTCTCTAGTGGTTACACTGTGTGTGTGCGGCACTATACACTGTGTTACTCATGTACAGACCGTACACTAGCGCTCTCTAGTGGTTACACTGTGTGTGTGCAGCACTATACACTGTGTTACTCATGTACAGACCGTACACTAGCGCTCTCTAGTGGTTACACTGTGTTACTCATGTACAGACCATACACTAGCGCTCTCTAGTGGTTACACTGTGTGTGTGCGGCACTATACACTGTGTTACTCATGTACAGACCATACACTAGCGCTCTCTAGTGGTTACACTGTGTGTGTGCGGCACTATACACTGTGTTACTCATGTACAGACCATACACTAGCGCTCTCTAGTGGTTACACTGTGTGTGTGCGGCACTATACACTGTGTGTTACTCATGTACAGACCATACACTAGCGCTCTCTAGTGGTTACACTGTGTGTTACTCATGTACAGACCATACACTAGCGCTCTCTAGTGGTTACACTGTGTGTGTGCGGCACTATACACTGTGTTACTCATGTACAGACCATACACTAGCGCACTCTAGTGGTTACACTGTGTGTGTGCGGCACTATACACTGTGTTACTCATGTACAGACCATACACTAGCGCTCTCTACTGGTTACACTGTGTGTGTGCGGCACTATACACTGTGTTACTCATGTACAGACCATACACTAGCGCTCTCTAGTGGTTACACTGTGTTACTCATGTACAGACCATACACTAGCGCTCTCTACTGGTTACACTGTGTGTGTGCGGCACTATACACTGTGGTTACTCATGTACAGACCATACACTAGCGCTCTCTAGTGGTTACACTGTGTGTGTGCGGCACTATACACTGTGTGTTACTCATGTACAGACCATACACTAGCGCTCTCTAGTGGTTTACACTGTGTTACTCATGTACAGACCATACACTAGCGCTCTCTAGTGGTTACACTGTGTGTGTGCGGCACTATACACTGTGTGTTACTCATGTACAGACCATACACTAGCGCTCTCTACTGGTTACACTGTGTTACCTCATGTACAGAACCATACATTAGCGCTCTCTAGTGGTTACACTGTGTTACTCATGTACAGACCATAACATTAGCGCTCTCTATGGTTACACTGTGTTACTCATGTACAGACCATACACTAGCGCTCTCTAGTGGTTACACTGTGTTACTCATGTACAGACCATACACTAGCGCTATCTAGTGGTTACACTGTGTGTGTGCGGCACTATACACTGTGTTTACTCATGTACAGACCATACACTAGCGCTCTCTAGTGGTTACAACTGTGTGTGTGCGGCACTATACACTGTGTGTTACTCATGTACAGTACCATACACTAGCGCTCTCTAGTGGTTACACTGTGTGTGTGCGGCACTATACACTGTGTGTTACTCATGTACAGACCATACACTAGCGCTCTCTAGTGGTTTACACTGTGTGTGTGCGGCACTATACACTGTGTTACTCATGTACAGACCATACATGTAGCGCTCTCTAGTGGTTGACACTGTGTGTTACTCATGTACAGACCCATACACTAGCGCTCTCTAGTGGTTACACTGTGGGTGTGTGCAGGCACTATACACTGTGTGTTACTCATGTACAGACCATACACTAGCGCTCTCTAGTGGTTACACTGTGTGTGTGCGGCACTATACACTGTGTGTTACTCATGAACAGGACCATACACTAGCGCTCTCTAGTGGTTACACTGTGTGTGTGCGGCACTATACACTGTGTGTTACTCATGTACAGACCAGTACACTAGCGCTCTCTACTGGTTACAACTGTGTGTGTGCGGCACATATACACTTTGTGTTACTCATGTACAGACCGTACACTAGCGCTCTCTAGTGGTTACAACTGTGTGTTACTCATGTACAGACCATACACTAGCGCTCTCTACTGGTTTACACTGTGTGTGTGCGGCACTATACACTGTTGTTACTCATGTACAGACCATACACTAGCGCTCTCTAGTGGTTACACTGTGTGTTACTCATGTACAGACCGTACACTAGCGCTCTCTACTGGTTACACCGTGTGTGTGCGGCACTATACACTGTGTGTTACTCATGTACAGACCGTACACTAGCGCTCTCTACTGGTTACACTGTGTGTGTGCGGCACTATACACTGTGTGTTACTCATGTACAGACCGTACACTAGCGCTCTCTAGTGGTTACACTGTGTGTTACTCATGTACAGACCATACACTAGCGCTCTCTACTGGTTACACTGTGTGTGTGCGGCACTATACACTGTGTTACTCATGTACAGACCGTACACTAGCGCTCTCTAGTGGTTACACTGTGTGTTACTCATGTACAGACCATACACTAGCGCTCTCTAGTGGTTACACTGTGTGTGTGCGGCACTATACACTGTGTGTTACTCATGTACAGACCATACACTAGCGCTCTCTAGTGGTTACACTGTGTGTGTGCGGCACTATACACTGTGTTACTCATGTACAGACCGTACACTAGCGCTCTCTAGTGGTTACACTGTGTGTGTGCGGCACTATACACTGTGTTACTCATGTACAGACCGTACACTAGCGCTCTCTAGTGGTTACACTGTGTTACTCATGTACAGACCATACACTAGCGCTCTCTAGTGGTTACACTGTGTGTGTGCAGCACTATACACTGTGTTACTCATGTACAGACCATACACTAGCGCTCTCTAGTGGTTACACTGTGTGTGTGCGGCACTATACACTGTGTGTTACTCATGTACAGACCATACACTAGCGCTCTCTAGTGGTTACACTGTGTGTGTGCGGCACTATACACTGTGTGTTACTCATGTACAGACCGTACACTAGCGCTCTCTAGTGGTTACACTGTGTGTGTGCGGCACTATACACTGTGTGTTACTCATGTACAGACCATACACTAGCGCTCTCTAGTGGTTACACTGTGTGTGTGCGGCACTATACACTGTGTTACTCATGTACAGACCATACACTAGCGCTCTCTATACTGGTTACACTGTGGTGTGTGCGGCACTATACACTGTGTTACTCATGTACAGACCATACACTAGCGCTCTCTACTGGTTACACTGTGTGTGTGTGCGGCACTATACACTGTGTGTTACTCATGTACAGACCGTACACTAGCGCTCTCTAGTGGTTACACTGTGTGTGTGCGGCACTACAACACTGTGTGTTACTCATGTACAGACCATACACTAGCGCTCTCTAGTGGTTACACTGTGTGTGTGCGGCACTATACACTGTGTGTTACTCATGTACAGACCATACACTAGCGCTCTCTAGTGGTTACACTGTGTTACTCATGTACAGACCATACACTAGCGCTCTCTAGTGGTTACACTGTGTGTGTGCGGCACTATACACTGTGTGTTACTCATGTACAGACCGTACACTAGCGCTCTCTAGTGGTTACACTGTGTGTTACTCATGTACAGACCGTACACTAGCGCTCTCTACTGGTTACACTGTGTGTGTGCGGCACTATACACTGTGTTACTCATGTACAGACCATACACTAGCGCTCTCTAGTGGTTACACTGTGTGTGTGCGGCACTATACACTGTGTTACTCATGTACAGACCATACACTAGCGCTCTCTAGTGGTTACACTGTGTTACTCATGTACAGACCGTACACTAGAGCTCTCTAGTGGTTACACTGTGTGTTACTCATGTACAGACCGTACACTAGCGCTCTCTAGTGGTTACACTGTGTGTGTGCGGCACTATACACTGTGTTACTCATGTACAGACCGTACACTAGCGCTCTCTAGTGGTTACACTGTGTTACTCATGTACAGACCATACACTAGCGCTCTCTAGTGGTTACACTGTGTGTGTGCAGCACTATACACTGTGTTACTCATGTACAGACCATACACTAGCGCTCTCTAGTGGTTACACTGTGTGTGTGCGGCACTATACACTGTGTGTTACTCATGTACAGACCCTACACTAGCGCTCTCTAGTGGTTACACTGTGTGTGTGCGGCACTATACACTGTGTGTTACTCATGTACAGACCATACACTAGCGCTCTCTAGTGGTTACACTGTGTGTGTGCGGCACTATACACTGTGTGTTACTCATGTACAGACCATACACTAGCGCTCTCTAGTGGTTACACCTGTGTTACTCATGTACAGACCATACACTAGCGCTCTCTAGTGGTTACACTGTGTGTGTGCGGCACTATACACTGTGTGTTACTCATGTACAGACCGTACACTAGCGCTCTCTAGTGGTTACACTGTGTGTTACTCTTGTACAGACCGTACACTAGCGCTCTCTACTGGTTTACACTGTGTGTGTGCGGCACTATACACTGTGTTTACTCATGTACAGACCATACACTAGCGCTCTCTAGTGGTTACACTGTGTGTGTGCGGCACTATACACTGTGGTTACTCATGTACAGACCAGTACACTAGCGCTCTCTAGTGGTTACACTGTGTTACTCATGTACAGACCAGTACACTAGCGCTCTCTAGTGGTTACACTGTGTGCTTACTCATGTACAGACCGTACACTGCGCTCTCCTAGTGGTACACTGTCGTGTGTGCGGCACTTTACACTGTGTGTTACTATGTACAGACCATACACTAGCGCATCCTCTACGTGGTTACACTGTGTGTGTGCGGCACTATACACTGTGTGTTACTCATGTACAGACATACACTAGCGCTCTCTCAGTGGTTACACTGTGAGGTACTATTTGTACAGACAGCTTCAAACTAGCGCTCTCTAGTGGTTACACTGTGTGTGTGGGGCACTATACACTGTGTGTTACTCATGTACAGACCATACATAGCGCACTCTTAGTGGTACACTGTGTGTGTGCCGGCACTATACACTGTGTGTTACTCCTTGTACCAGACCATTACACTAGCGCTCTCTAGTGGTTCACTGTGTGTGTGCGGCCACTATACACTGTGTCTTACTCATGTACAGACCATACACTAGCGCTCTCTAGTGGTTACACTGTGTGTGTGCGGCACTATACACTGTGTTACTCATGTACAGACCGTACACTAGCGCTCTCTAGTGGTTACACTGTGTTACTCATGTACAGACCATACACTAGCGCTCTCTAGTGGTTACACTGTGTGTTACTCATGTACATACCGTACACTAGTGCTCTCTAGTGGTTACACTGTGTGTGTGCGGCACTATACACTGTGTTACTCATGTACAGACCGTACACTAGCGCTCTCTAGTGGTTACACTGTGTGTTACTCATGTACATACCGTACACTAGTGCTCTCTAGTGGTTACACTGTGTGTGTGCGGCACTATACACTGTGTGTTACTCATGTACAGACCGTACACTAGCGCTCTCTAGTGGTTACACTGTGTTACTCATGTACAGACCATACACTAGCGCTCTCTAGTGGTTACACTGTGTTACTCATGTACAGACCATACACTAGCGCTCTCTAGTGGTTACACTGTGTGTGTGCGGCACTATACACTGTGTTACTCATGTACAGACCATACACTAGCGCTCTCTAGTGGTTACACTGTGTGTGTGCGGCACTATACACTGTGTTACTCATGTACAGACCGTACACTAGCGCTCTCTAGTGGTTACACTGTGTGTGTGCGGCACTATACACTGTGTGTTACTCATGTACAGACCATACACTAGCGCTCTCTAGTGGTTACACAGTGTATGTGTGCGGCACTATACACTGTGTTACTCATGTACAGACCATACACTAGCGCTCTCTAGTGGTTACACTGTGTGTGTGCGGCACTATTACACTGTGTGTTACTCATGTACAGACCATACACTAGCGCTCTCTAGTGGTTACACTGTGTTACTCATGTACAGACCATACCACTAGCGCTCTCTACTGGTTACACTGTGTGTGTGCGGCACTATACACTGTGTTACTCATGTACAGACCATACACTAGCGCTCTCTAGTGGTTACACTGTGTTACTCATGTACAGACCGTACACTAGCGCTCTCTAGTGGTTACACTGTGTTACTCATGTACAGACCATACACTAGCGCTCTCTAGTGGTTACACTGTGTGTGTGCGGCACTATACACTGTGTGTTACTCATGTACAGACCATACACTAGCGCTCTCTACTGGTTACACTGTGTGTGTGCGGCACTATACACTGTGTGTTACTCATGTACAGACCATACACTAGCGCTCTCTAGTGGTTACACTGTGTTACTCATGTACAGACCATACACTAGCGCTCTCTAGTGGTTACACTGTGTGTGTGCGGCACTATACACTGTGTGTTACTCATGTACAGACCATACACTAGCGCTCTCTACTGGTTACACTGTGTGTGTGCGGCACTATACACTGTGTGTTACTCATGTACAGACCATACACTAGCGCTCTCTAGTGGTTACACTGTGTGTTACTCATGTACAGACCATACACTAGCGCTCTCTAGTGGTTACACTGTGTGTGTGCGGCACTATACACTGTGTGTTACTCATGTACAGACCGTACACTAGCGCTCTCTAGTGGTTACACTGTGTTACTCATGTACAGACCGTACACTAGCGCTCTCTAGTGGTTACACTGTGTGTTACTCATGTACAGACCATACACTAGCGCTCTCTAGTGGTTACACTGTGTGTGTGCGGCACTATACACTGTGTGTTACTCATGTACAGACCGTACACTAGCGCTCTCTAGTGGTTACACTGTGTGTGTGCGGCACTATACACTGTGTGTTACTCATGTACAGACCATACACTAGCGCACTCTAGTGGTTACCACTGTGTGTGTGCGGCACTATACACTGTGTTACTCATGTACAGACCGTACACTAGCGCTCTCTAGTGGTTACACTGTGTGTGTGTGCGGCACTATACACTGTGTGTTACTCATGTACAGACCATACACTAGCGCTCTCTAGTGGTTACACTGTGTGTGTGCGGCACTATACCATGTGTTACTCATGTACAGACCATACACTAGCGCTCTCTAGTGGTTACACTGTGTGTGTGCGGCACTATACACTGTGTGTTACTCATGTACAGACCATACACTAGCGCTCTCTAGTGGTTACACTGTGTGTGTGCGGCACTATACACTGTGTTACTCATGTACAGACCATACACTAGCGCTCTCTAGTGGTTACACTGTGTTACTCATGTACAGACCGTACACTAGCGCTCTCTAGTGGTTACACTGTGTGTGTGCGGCACTATACACTGTGTTACTCATGTACAGACCATACACTAGCGCTCTCTAGTGGTTACACTGTGTGTGTGCGGCACTATACACTGTGTTACTCATGTACAGACCGTACACTAGCGCTCTCTAGTGGTTACACTGTGTTACTCATGTACAGACCATACACTAGCGCTCTCTAGTGGTTACACTGTGTGTGTGCGGCACTATACACTGTGTTACTCATGTACAGACCGTACACTAGCGCTCTCTAGTGGTTACACTGTGTGTGTGCGGCACTATACACTGTGTGTTACTCATGTACAGACCATACACTAGCGCTCTCTAGTGGTTACACTGTGTGTGTGCGGCACTATACACTGTGTGTTACTCATGTACAGACCGTACACTAGCGCACTCTAGTGGTTACACTGTGTTACTCATGTACAGACCGTACACTAGCGCTCTCTAGTGGTTACACTGTGTTACTCATGTACAGACCGTACATTAGCGCTCTCTAGTGGTTACACTGTGTGTGTGCGGCACTATACACTGTGTGTTACTCATGTACAGACCGTACACTAGCGCTCTCTACTGGTTACACTGTGTTACTCATGTACAGACCATACATTAGCGCTCTCTAGTGGTTACACTGTGTGTGTGCGGCACTATACACTGTGTTACTCATGTACAGACCGTACACTAGCGCTCTCTAGTGGTTACACTGTGTGTGTGCGGCACTATACACTGTGTGTTACTCATGTACAGACCATACACTAGCGCTCTCTACTGGTTACACTGTGTGTGTGCGGCACTATACACTGTGTTACTCATGTACAGACCATACACTAGCGCTCTCTAGTGGTTACACTGTGTGTGTGCGGCACTATACACTGTGTTACTCATGTACAGACCATACACTAGCGCTCTCTAGTGGTTACACTGTGTTACTCATGTACAGACCATACACTAGCGCTCTCTACTGGTTACACTGTGTGTGTGCGGCACTATACACTGTGTGTTACTCATGTACAGACCATACACTAGCGCTCTCTAGTGGTTACACTGTGTGTGTGCGGCACTATACACTGTGTGTTACTCATGTACAGACCGTACACTAGAGCTCTCTAGTGGTTACACTGTGTTACTCATGTACAGACCATACACTAGCGCTCTCTACTGGTTACACTGTGTGTTACTCATGTACAGACCATACACTAGCGCTCTCTAGTGGTTACACTGTGTGTTACTCATGTACAGACCATACACTAGCGCTCTCTACTGGTTACACTGTGTGTGTGCGGCACTATACACTGTGTGTTACTCATGTACAGACCGTACACTAGCGCTCTCTAGTGGTTACACTGTGACCTGTGTGCGGCACTATACACCTGTGTTACTCATGTACAGACCGTTACACTAGCGCTCTCTAGTGGTTACCTGTGTGTTGTGCCGGCACTATACACTGTGTTACTCTGTACAGACCATACACTAGCGCTCTCTAGTGGTTACAACTGTGTGTGTGCGGCACTATACACTGTGTGTTACTCATGTACAGACCGGTACACTAGCGCTCTCTAGTGGTTAACACTGTGTGTGTGCGGCCACTATACACTGTGTTACTCATGTACAGACCGTACACTAGCACTCTCTAGTGGTTACACTGTGTGTGTGCGGCACTATAACTGTGTGTTACTCATGTACAGACCGTACACTAGCGCTCTCTAGTGGTTACACTGTGTGTGTGCGGCACTATACACTGTGTGTTACTCATGTACAGACCGTACACTAGTGCTCTCTAGTGGTTACACTGTGTGTGTGCGGCACTATACACTGTGTTACTCATGTACAGACCATACACTAGTGCTCTCTAGTGGTTACACTGTGTGTGTGCGGCACTATACACTGTGTGTTACTCATGTACAGACCATACACTAGCGCTCTCTAGTGGTTACACTGTGTTACTCATGTACAGACCATACATTAGCGCTCTCTAGTGGTTACACTGTGTGTGTGCGGCACTATACACTGTGTGTTACTCATGTACAGACCATACACTAGCGCTCTCTAGTGGTTACACTGTGTTACTCATGTACAGACCGTACACTAGCGCTCTCTAGTGGTTACACTGTGTGTGTGCGGCACTATACACTGTGTGTTACTCATGTACAGACCATACACTAGCGCTCTCTAGTGGTTACACTGTGTTACTCATGTACAGACCATACATTAGCGCTCTCTAGTGGTTACACTGTGTGTGTGCGGCACTATACACTGTGTGTTACTCATGTACAGACCATACACTAGCGCTCTCTAGTGGTTACACTGTGTTACTCATGTACAGACCGTACACTAGCGCTCTCTAGTGGTTACACTGTGTGTGTGCGGCACTATACACTGTGTTACTCATGTACAGACCGTACACTAGCGCTCTCTAGTGGTTACACTGTGTGTGTGCGGCACTATACACTGTGTTACTCATGTACAGACCATACACTAGCGCTCTCTAGTGGTTACACTGTGTGTTACTCATGTACAGACCATACACTAGCGCTCTCTAGTGGTTACACTGTGTGTGTGCGGCACTATACACTGTGTTACTCATGTACAGACCGTACACTAGCGCTCTCTAGTGGTTACACTGTGTGTGTGCGGCACTATACACTGTGTGTTACTCATGTACAGACCGTACACTAGCGCTCTCTAGTGGTTACACTGTGTTACTCATGTACAGACCATACACTAGCGCTCTCTAGTGGTTACACTGTGTGTGTGCGGCACTATACACTGTGTTACTCATGTACAGACCGTACACTAGCGCTCTCTAGTGGTTACACTGTGTGTGTGCGGCACTATACACTGTGTTACTCATGTACAGACCATACACTAGCGCTCTCTAGTGGTTACACTGTGTTACTCATGTACAGACCGTACACTAGCGCTCTCTAGTGGTTACACTGTGTTACTCATGTACAGACCGTACACTAGCGCTCTCTAGTGGTTACACTGTGTTACTCATGTACAGACCATACACTAGCGCTCTCTAGTGGTTACACTGTGTTACTCATGTACAGACCATACACTAGCGCTCTCTAGTGGTTACACTGTGTTACTCATGTACAGACCATACACTAGCGCTCTCTAGTGGTTACACTGTGTGTGTGCGGCACTATACACTGTGTTACTCATGTACAGACCATACACTAGCGCTCTCTAGTGGTTACACTGTGTGTGCGGCACTATACACTGTGTTACTCATGTACAGACCATACACTAGCGCACTCTATTGGTTACACTGTGTGTTACTCATGTACAGACCGTACACTAGCGCTCTCTAGTGGTTACACTGTGTGTTACTCATGTACAGACCGTACACTAGCGCTCTCTACTGGTTACACTGTGTGTGTGCGGCACTATACACTGTGTTACTCATGTACAGACCATACACTAGCGCTCTCTAGTGGTTACACTGTGTGTTACTCATGTACAGACCGTACACTAGCGCTCTCTACTGGTTACACTGTGTGTGTGCGGCACTATACACTGTGTTACTCATGTACAGACCGTACACTAGCGCTCTCTAGTGGTTACACTGTGTGTGTGCGGCACTATACACTGTGTTACTCATGTACAGACCGTACACTAGCGCTCTCTAGTGGTTACACTGTGTGTGTGCGGCACTATACACTGTGTGTTACTCATGTACAGACCATACACTAGCGCTCTCTAGTGGTTACACTGTGTGTGTGCGGCACTATACACTGTGTGTTACTCATGTACAGACCGTACACTAGCGCTCTCTAGTGGTTACACTGTGTTACTCATGTACAGACCATACACTAGCGCTCTCTAGTGGTTACACTGTGTGTTACTCATGTACAGACCATACACTAGCGCTCTCTAGTGGTTACACTGTGTGTGTGCGGCACTATACACTGTGTGTTACTCATGTACAGACCGTACACTAGCGCTCTCTAGTGGTTACACTGTGTGTGTGCGGCACTATACACTGTGTTACTCATGTACAGACCGTACACTAGCGCTCTCTAGTGGTTACACTGTGTGTGTGCGGCACTATACACTGTGTTACTCATGTACAGACCATACACTAGCGCTCTCTAGTGGTTACACTGTGTTACTCATGTACAGACCATACACTAGCGCTCTCTAGTGGTTACACTGTGTGTGTGCGGCACTATACACTGTGTTACTCATGTACAGACCATACACTAGCGCTCTCTAGTGGTTACACTGTGTGTGTGCGGCACTATACACTGTGTTACTCATGTACAGACCATACACTAGCGCTCTCTAGTGGTTACACTGTGTGTGTGCGGCACTATACACTGTGTGTTACTCATGTACAGACCGTACACTAGCGCTCTCTAGTGGTTACACTGTGCTACTCATGTACAGACCATACACTAGCGCTCTCTAGTGGTTACACTGTGTTACTCATGTACAGACCGTACACTAGCGCTCTCTAGTGGTTACACTGTGTGTGTGCGGCACTATACACTGTGTGTTACTCATGTACAGACCGTACACTAGCGCTCTCTAGTGGTTACACTGTGTGTGTGCAGCACTATACACTGTGTTACTCATGTACAGACCATACACTAGTGCTCTCTAGTGGTTACACTGTGTGTGTGCGGCACTATACACTGTGTGTTACTCATGTACAGACCATACACTAGCGCTCTCTAGTGGTTACACTGTGTGTGTGCGGCACTATACACTGTGTGTTACTCATGTACAGACCATACACTAGCGCTCTCTAGTGGTTACACTGTGTGTGTGCGGCACTATACACTGTGTTACTCATGTACAGACCATACACTAGCGCTCTCTAGTGGTTACACTGTGTTACTCATGTACAGACCATACATTAGCGCTCTCTAGTGGTTACACTGTGTGTGTGCGGCACTATACACTGTGTGTTACTCATGTACAGACCATACACTAGCGCTCTCTAGTGGTTACACTGTGTTACTCATGTACAGACCGTACACTAGCGCTCTCTAGTGGTTACACTGTGTGTGTGCGGCACTATACACTGTGTTTTACTCATGTACAGACCATACACTAGCGCTCTCTAGTGGTTACACTGTGTTACTCATGTACAGACCATACATTAGCGCTCTCTAGTGGTTACACTGTGTGTGTGCGGCACTATACACTGTGTTACTCATGTACAGACCGTACACTAGCGCTCTCTAGTGGTTACACTGTGTGTGTGCGGCACTATACACTGTGTTACTCATGTACAGACCATACACTAGCGCTCTCTAGTGGTTACACTGTGTTACTCATGTACAGACCATACACTAGCGCTCTCTAGTGGCTACACTGTGTGTTACTCATGTACAGACCATACACTAGCGCTCTCTAGTGGCTACACTGTGTGTTACTCATGTACAGACCATACACTAGCGCTCTCTAGTGGTTACACTGTGTGTGTGCGGCACTATACACTGTGTTACACATGTACAGACCATACACTAGCGCTCTCTAGTGGTTACACTGTGTTACTCATGTACAGACCATACACTAGCGCTCTCTAGTGGCTACACTGTGTGTTACTCATGTACAGACCATACACTAGCGCTCTCTAGTGGCTACACTGTGTGTTACTCATGTACAGACCATACACTAGCGCTCTCTAGTGGCTACACTGTGTGTTACTCATGTACAGACCATACACTAGCGCTCTCTAGTGGCTACACTGTGTGTTACTCATGTACAGACCATACACTAGCGCTCTCTAGTGGCTACACTGTGTGTTACTCATGTACAGACCATACACTAGCGCTCTCTAGTGGTTACACTGTGTGTGTGCGGCACTATACACTGTGTTACTCATGTACAGACCATACACTAGCGCTCTCTAGTGGTTACACTGTGTTACTCATGTACAGACCGTACACTAGCGCTCTCTACTGGTTACACTGTGTGTGTGCGGCACTATACACTGTGTTACTCATGTACAGACCGTACACTAGCGCTCTCTAGTGGTTACACTGTGTTACTCATGTACAGACCGTACACTAGCGCTCTCTAGTGGTTACACTGTGTGTGTGCGGCACTATACACTGTGTGTTATTCATGTACAGACCATACACTAGCGCTCTCTAGTGGTTACACTGTGTTACTCATGTACAGACCGTACACTAGCGCTCTCTACTGGTTACACTGTGTGTGTGCGGCACTATACACTGTGTGTTACTCATGTACAGACCATACACTAGCGCTCTCTAGTGGTTACACTGTGTTACTCATGTACAGACCATACACTAGCGCTCTCTAGTGGTTACACTGTGTTACTCATGTACAGACCATACACTAGCGCTCTCTAGTGGTTACACTGTGTGTGTGCGGCACTATACACTGTGTGTTACTCATGTACAGACCATACACTAGCGCTCTCTAGTGGTTACACTGTGTGTTACTCATGTACAGACCATACACTAGCGCTCTCTAGTGGTTACACTGTGTGTGTGCGGCACTATACACTGTGTTACTCATGTACAGACCGTACACTAGCGCTCTCTAGTGGTTACACTGTGTGTTACTCATGTACAGACCGTACACTAGCGCTCTCTAGTGGTTACACTGTGTGTGTGCGGCACTATACACTGTGTTACTCATGTACAGACCATACACTAGCGCTCTCTAGTGGTTACACTGTGTGTGTGCAGCACTATACACTGTGTTACTCATGTACAGACCGTACACTAGCGCTCTCTAGTGGTTACACTGTGTTACTCATGTACAGACCATACACTAGCGCTCTCTAGTGGTTACACTGTGTGTGTGCGGCACTATACACTGTGTGTTACTCATGTACAGACCATACACTAGCGCTCTCTAGTGGTTACACTGTGTGTTACTCATGTACAGACCGTACACTAGCGCTCTCTAGTGGTTACACTGTGTGTGTGCGGCACTATACACTGTGTTACTCATGTACAGACCGTACACTAGCGCTCTCTAGTGGTTACACTGTGTGTGTGCGGCACTATACACTGTGTTACTCATGTACAGACCGTACACTAGCGCTCTCTAGTGGTTACACTGTGTGTGTGCGGCACTATACACTGTGTTACTCATGTACAGACCGTACACTAGCGCTCTCTAGTGGTTACACTGTGTGTGTGCGGCACTATACACTGTGTTACTCATGTACAGACCGTACACTAGCGCTCTCTAGTGGTTACACTGTGTGTGTGCGGCACTATACACTGTGTTACTCATGTACAGACCGTACACTAGCGCTCTCTAGTGGTTACACTGTGTTACTCATGTACAGACCATACACTAGCGCTCTCTAGTGGTTACACTGTGTGTGTGCGGCACTATACACTGTGTGTTACTCATGTACAGACCATACACTAGCGCTCTCTAGTGGTTACACTGTGTTACTCATGTACAGACCGTACACTAGCGCTCTCTAGTGGTTACACTGTGTGTTACTCATGTACAGACCATACACTAGCGCTCTCTAGTGGTTACACTGTGTTACTCATGTACAGACCATACACTAGCGCTCTCTACTGGTTACACTGTGTGTGTGCGGCACTATACACTGTGTGTTACTCATGTACAGACCATACACTAGCACTCTCTAGTGGTTACACTGTGTTACTCATGTACAGACCGTACACTAGCGCTCTCTAGTGGTTACACTGTGTGTTACTCATGTACAGACCATACACTAGCGCTCTCTAGTGGTTACACTGTGTTACTCATGTACAGACCATACACTAGCGCTCTCTACTGGTTACACTGTGTGTGTGCGGCACTATACACTGTGTGTTACTCATGTACAGACCGTACACTAGCGCTCTCTAGTGGTTACACTGTGTGTTACTCATGTACAGACCATACACTAGCGCTCTCTAGTGGTTACACTGTGTTACTCATGTACAGACCATACACTAGCGCTCTCTACTGGTTACACTGTGTGTGTGCGGCACTATACACTGTGTGTTACTCATGTACAGACCGTACACTAGCGCTCTCTAGTGGTTACACTGTGTTACTCATGTACAGACCATACACTAGCGCTCTCTAGTGGTTACACTGTGTTACTCATGTACAGACCATACACTAGCGCTCTCTAGTGGTTACACTGTGTTACTCATGTACAGACCATACACTAGCGCTCTCTAGTGGTTACACTGTGTTACTCATGTACAGACCATACACTAGCGCTCTCTACTGGTTACACTGTGTGTGTGCGGCACTATACACTGTGTGTTACTCATGTACAGACCGTACACTAGCGCTCTCTACTGGTTACACTGTGTGTGTGCGGCACTATACACTGTGTGTTACTCATGTACAGACCATACACTAGCGCTCTCTAGTGGTTACACTGTGTGTGTGCGGCACTATACACTGTGTGTTACTCATGTACAGACCATACACTAGCGCTCTCTAGTGGTTACACTGTGTTACTCATGTACAGACCATACACTAGCGCTCTCTAGTGGTTACACTGTGTGTGTGCGGCACTATACACTGTGTTACTCATGTACAGACCATACACTAGCGCTCTCTAGTGGTTACACTGTGTGTGTGCGGCACTATACACTGTGTGTTACTCATGTACAGACCGTACACTAGCGCTCTCTAGTGGTTACACTGTGTGTTACTCATGTACAGACCGTACACTAGCGCTCTCTACTGGTTACACTGTGTGTGTGCGGCACTATACACTGTGTTACTCATGTACAGACCGTACACTAGCGCTCTCTAGTGGTTACACTGTGTGTGTGCCGCACTATACACTGTGTTACTAATGTACAGACCATACACTAGCGCTCTCTAGTGGTTACACTGTGTGTGTGCGGCACTATACACTGTGTGTTACTCATGTACAGACCGTACACTAGCGCTCTCTAGTGGTTACACTGTGTGTTACTCATGTACAGACCATACACTAGCGCTCTCTAGTGGTTACACTGTGTTACTCATGTACAGACCATACACTAGCGCTCTCTACTGGTTACACTGTGTGTGTGCGGCACTATACACTGTGTGTTACTCATGTACAGACCGTACACTAGCGCTCTCTAGTGGTTACACTGTGTGTTACTCATGTACAGACCATACACTAGCGCTCTCTAGTGGTTACACTGTGTGTTACTCATGTACAGACCGTACACTAGCGCTCTCTACTGGTTACACTGTGTGTGTGCGGCACTATACACTGTGTGTTACTCATGTACAGACCATACACTAGCGCTCTCTAGTGGTTACACTGTGTTACTCATGTACAGACCATACACTAGCGCTCTCTACTGGTTACACTGTGTGTGTGCGGCACTATACACTGTGTGTTACTCATGTACAGACCATACACTAGCGCTCTCTACTGGTTACACTGTGTGTGTGCGGAACTTTATACTGTAAATAACTTATTTTATGGCAGTTACATTGTCACGTCACCGGTTGCACTTCAGTCTCTCTGTGCAGAACGGTCATTATTACAGCAGATGCAGATACTAAGCTGACAGTGAATACTGCAGGATGTTTGTGCATTATTTCTATTCATTCTCATTTGTATTTCACAGAATTTCTGCAGTGGAATGACACTCCGTGCTCAGTGCTAAATAACTTTGTGTGCAAATACAAACCGTGACCTGCTGTAACCCAGAAACCCCCAAACTGAACACCTTGTGAGTCCAATATGATTTTATGACAACAAATTGTAAACCAAATAAATCTCATTTATTCCACCATTTGTGTTTAGTGATTAATACAGAGTGACTGGCGTGTTGTGAATAGAACTAATGAATACAAAGGGTGCTGCTATATAATCATTCTCATCATCATATTGACATCTCCCAGTTGTGACATCAGCGCTGACCCCCGGACGGGGCCATTAGGAGCTGGGCCAAATCGCGCATAGCTTGGAAAATCCGGTGTCCAAAGCGCTGAGAATTCTGAAAGAAAAAGCTTAATATTAAAGGCAGAAACCAGGAATATATCTTATGTTATCCTAAGTGATTTACAGGGGTGAGCAGGTATATACAGATGTGAGATAGATCTATATATGTGTGTGACGTGCACAGAGGGACATTACTGAGCTGTATACAGGGGTGAGCAGGTATATACAGATGTGAGATAGATCTATATATACAGTATGTGTGTGACGTGCACAGAGGGACATTACTGAGCTGTATACAGGGGTGAGCAGGTATATACAGATGTGAGATAGATCTATATATGTGTGTGACGTGCACAGAGGGACATTACTGAGCTGTATACAGGGGTGAGCAGGTATATACAGATGTGAGATAGATCTCTATATACAGTATGTGTGTGACGTGCACAGAGGGACATTACTGAGCTGTATACAGGGGTGAGCAGGTATATACAGATGTGAGATAGATCTATATACAGTATGTGTGTGACGTGCACAGAGGGACATTACTGAGCTGTATACAGGGGTGAGCAGGTATATACAGATGTGAGATAGATCTATATATGTGTGTGACGTGCACAGAGGGACATTACTGAGCTGTATACAGGGGTGAGCAGGTATATACAGATGTGAGATAGATCTATATATGTGTGTGACGTGCACAGAGGGACATTACTGAGCTGTATACAGGGGTGAGCAGGTATATACAGATGTGAGATAGATCTATATATGTGTGTGACGTGCACAGAGGGACATTACTGAGCTGTATACAGGGGTGAGCAGGTATATACAGATGTGAGATAGATCTATATATGTGTGTGACGTGCACAGAGGGACATTACTGAGCTGTATACAGGGGTGAGCAGGTATATACAGATGTGAGATAGATCTATATATACAGTATGTGTGTGACGTGCACAGAGGGACATTACTGAGCTGTATACAGGGGTGAGCAGGTATATACAGATGTGAGATAGATCTATATATGTGTGTGACGTGCACAGAGGGACATTACTGAGCTGTATACAGGGGTGAGCAGGTATATACAGATGTGAGATAGATCTCTATATACAGTATGTGTGTGACGTGCACAGAGGGACATTACTGAGCTGTATACAGGGGTGAGCAGGTATATACAGATGTGAGATAGATCTATATACAGTATGTGTGTGACGTGCACAGAGGGACATTACTGAGCTGTATACAGGGGTGAGCAGGTATATACAGATGTGAGATAGATCTCTATATACAGTATGTGTGTGACGTGCACAGAGGGACATTACTGAGCTGTATACAGGGGTGAGCAGGTATATACAGATGTGAGATAGATCTCTATATGTGTGTGACGTGCACAGAGGGACATTACTGAGCTGTATACAGGGGTGAGCAGGTATATACAGATGTGAGATAGATCTCTATATGTGTGTGACGTGCACAGAGGGACATTACTGAGCTGTATACAGGGGTGAGCAGGTATATACAGATGTGAGATAGCTCTATATATACAGTATGTGTGTAACGTGCACAGAGGGACATTACTGAGCTGTATACAGGGGTGAGCAGGTATATACAGATGTGAGATAGATCTATATATGTGTGTGACGTGCACAGAGGGACATTACTGAGCTGTATACAGGGGTGAGCAGGTATATACAGATGTGAGATAGATCTCTATATACAGTATGTGTGTGACATGCACAGAGGGACATTACTGAGCTGTATACAGGGGTGAGCAGGTATATACAGATGTGAGATAGATCTCTATATACAGTATGTGTGTGACGTGCACAGAGGGACATTACTGAGCTGTATACAGGGGTGAGCAGGTATATACAGATGTGAGATAGATCTATATATGTGTGTGACGTGCACAGAGGGACATTACTGAGCTGTATACAGGGGTGAGCAGGTATATACAGATGTGAGATAGATCTATATATACAGTATGTGTGTGACGTGCACAGAGGGACATTACTGAGCTGTATACAGGGGTGAGCAGGTATATACAGATGTGAGATAGATCTCTATATACAGTATGTGTGTGACGTACGCAGAGGGACATTACTGAGCTGTATACAGAGGTGAGCAGGTGTAACGGTACCAACCGGATACCAAGGGTTAACACCAGGGAACAATGTCCTGCATAGGGAATCAGCAATTCACAACCCAGCCAGTTTTCAGGTTTTAAAACAGAATGACTTTTATTAAGGCTCATATGCCCAGTATTTATGCAGGTCTGACCCCCCCCCAGAAGGGGGGTTGAAAGAATGTTGTACATTAGATGAAGGGAACACACCCTTGACATGATACAATAGATTTACCTTGCTTAAGCTGATAACAATTTAAACACAAGATACATTTGGCTTTTCTTATCACCTAAGCATTTGCTCTCTGAGGGTGATTAAACAATGGACTGTGTATTAATAACATTAATGACAGTGCACAATAGTTGAGGCTAAAGCTGAACACAGTTAACTCTTTCAGTGCTGACAGAAGGGTCTGTCACATCTACATAGCACAATATACAGCCTATAGACAAGCTTTCTTACGTTATAGTCCAGAAGTGGCTAGGTTTGCCACAATGCTCCCCCAGAACCAAGCCGGCATACACAGTCTGATCCCAACGGATCGGCTTGGGGATGTCCGGGGCAACAACTTTCGGCTCAAGTAAGCTACGGGGTGTTCTCCGCCATCTGCTCCAACTTGGCTCAGTACTGCCCCCACCCCAAACATGGAAGCGTCTCTTCCCAGAGGGACTGGGCTTGGGTAGTCACAGGGTTAACATCAGCGGGATCCATGGGAGCATAGGCAGAAACAAGGGGGGCCAAGTCATTTCCAAGGAGAACATTAGCAGGTAAGTCCTTCTTGACCCCCACATTCACAAGTCTAGCGCCCACTCCCCAATCCAAATGTACCCTGGCAACAGGTAGGCGGAACACAGTGCCCCCTGCTACCCTCACAGCCATAGTGTCTCCAGTGTGCTGTTTCTCAGACACCAAGTTCTCTTGAAGCAAGGTCATGGTAGCACCAGTATCCCGTAGACCACTGACCTCCTTCCCATTCACTTTAACCCGCTGCCGGTTATTCCGGTGGGCAGCTTGCACGGGGTCTGCTTCATGTAGGCTGCCCCAGCATTCTGGCGCCTCTACGTAGCGGGCCGCAGGCTGAGGATTATGTGGGATTCCGCCGGCGGGTCTTCTCCAGGACTGTGCTTGATTTGCTGCGTTTAGGGGACACTCTGGTCTTTTGTGCCCTAGTCGCTTACATCCAAAGCACCGAATAGGTTGTGAGTAGCCCCGCGAATTGAACCGGGCTCTCTGAGGGTAGTTCGTGGCCGGAGGCCGCGTAGTATAGCGGTGCGCCGGGGGCTGGTAACTGGCCGCTGCTGGGGTGACTGGGGGTCTGTACTCCACTCTAGCAGTGGGCAATCGGTATACCGCTCCCCCTGCTCCTCGTACTGCCACGGATCCGCCCGTGTGTACTGTATCCGGCACCAAATGGGGAGCTATCAGGGTTAAAGTAGCTCCCGAATCCCGAAGTCCCTGGACCTCCTTCCCCTCTACGGTCCCCAGCTGGCGGGGATGTTGCCAGTTATCGGCGGCCCGGACCGACATCACCTCATGCAGAATTCCCAGGGGTTCCTCGGCTTGGGTGCTCAACACCTCATGAGCGGCTGGCTCCGTTTGGTAATGGTGAGCAGCCGCCCTTGGGGCCTGGTTCTGTCTGACCTGGTTCCAAGCTTGTCTGCTCCGATTTTGGGTGCACTCACGTGCCATATGTCCCCACTGCTTGCAGGTGTGGCATTGTATATTCGCCCGTCCGTTGTTAGGCTGTAGTCCATGGTGCCTCCTGGCATCAAAATGCTGGTCTGCTAATCTGGCTGCTTCGGTTAAGGTGAGGGGTTTTCGATCTCTCACCCATTCTTGGGCTTCTGGGGACAAGCCGTTAAAGAATTGCTCCAACAGCATCAGTTGTCGCAATTCTTCCATGGTGGTAGCTTGGCTGGCCTGTATCCACCCTTGAGATGCTTGATCCAGCTTGTGGGCCCACTCTGCATGTGAATCTCTTTCTGGCTTGCGCAGGCCTCTAAACTTGCGCCGGTATGCCTCTGAGGTAATGGCATATCTTTCCAAGATCGCTCTCTTCACTTTAGCGTAATCCTTGCTGTCCTCCCTGGGTACAGCGCGATACGCTTCCGCTGCCCTACCGGCTAGCTTGCCTGCTAGCACCGGCACCCATACGGACTGCTCCAAATCATGTAACTCGCACAGTCTCTCAAAATCCTGTAAATACCCATCGATCTCATCCTTCTCCTCACAAAACATTTTAAATGCATGGTATGGGATTTTAGGTCTTACTGGGTTGCTGAGTGCGTCCAAAATGGATTCTGCTCGGGAGGATGCATTCCGCGGACTGTGTGCCATCACGTACTCCTGCACATCTGCCATTACCACGGATAGCATATCCCGTGGTACAGGTTGGGGTAAAAATTCCAGCCTGGTCCTCATTTCCCTCTGGTATAGGGTCTCCTCCATGGCTGCTGGAGGCGTAGCGCTGCGAGCTCTGTCTCCCTCCATCAGCTCAGCAATTAATATAGCCTTGGGTTTGCTGCTGCCTATCTTTCCCCTGGCTTCTAGCAGTTCCTTTAACGTTTGTCTCTTTAGCTTAGAATAATCCATCTCCATTCACTTCGGTCCCTGGTACTCCTTCCATCTTAGTCAGTATTGTAGTAATCCCCCTCTTCCTGAGGTTACTGGCTTGTGTAGTTGCTCTTCTGGGCGATAAGGTTCATTCCGTCGCTTGCCACCAATTGTAACGGTACCAACCGGATACCAAGGGTTAACACCAGGGAACAATGTCCTGCATAGGGAATCAGCAATTCACAACCCAGCCAGTTTTCAGGTTTTAAAACAGAATGACTTTTATTAAGGCTCATATGCCCAGTATTTATGCAGGTCTGACCCCCCCCCAGAAGGGGGGTTGAAAGAATGTTGTACATTAGATGAAGGGAACACACCCTTGACATGATACAATAGATTTACCTTGCTTAAGCTGATAACAATTTAAACACAAGATACATTTGGCTTTTCTTATCACCTAAGCATTTGCTCTCTGAGGGTGATTAAACAATGGACTGTGTATTAATAACATTAATGACAGTGCACAATAGTTGAGGCTAAAGCTGAACACAGTTAACTCTTTCAGTGCTGACAGAAGGGTCTGTCACATCTACATAGCACAATATACAGCCTATAGACAAGCTTTCTTACGTTATAGTCCAGAAGTGGCTAGGTTTGCCACAGCATGTATATACAGATGTGAGATAGATCTATATATGTGTGTGACGTGCACAGAGGGACATTACTGAGCTGTATACAGGGGTGAGCAGGTATATACAGATGTGAGATAGATCTATATATGTGTGTGTGATGTGCACAGAGGGACATTACTGAGCTGTATACAGGGGTGAGCAGGTATATACAGATGTGAGATAGATCTATATATACAGTATGTGTGTGACGTGCACAGAGGGACATTACTGAGCTGTATACAGGGGTGAGCAGGTATATACAGATGTGAGATAGATCTATATATGTGTGTGACGTGCACAGAGGGAAATTACTGAGCTGTATACAGGGGGAGCAGGTATATATAGATGTGAGATAGATCTCTATATACAGTATGTGTGTAACGTGCACAGAGGGACATTACTGAGCTGTATACAGGGGTGAGCAGGTATATACAGATGTGAGATAGATCTATATATACAGTATGTGTGTGACGTGCACAGAGGGACATTACTGAGCTGTATACAGGGGTGAGCAGGTATATACAGATGTGAGATAGATCTATATATGTGTGTGACGTGCACAGAGGGACATTACTGAGCTGTATACAGGGGTGAGCAGGTATATACAGATGTGAGATAGATCTCTATATACAGTATGTGTGTGACGTGCACAGAGGGACATTACTGAGCTGTATACAGGGGTGAGCAGGTATATACAGATGTGAGATAGATCTCTATATACAGTATGTGTGTGACGTGCACAGAGGGACATTACTGAGCTGTATACAGGGGTGAGCAGGTATATACAGATGTGAGATAGATCTATATATGTGTGTGACGTGCACAGAGGGACATTACTGAGCTGTATACAGGGGTGAGCAGGTATATACAGATGTGATATAGATCTATATGTGTGTGTGACGTGCACAGAGGGACATTACTGAGCTGTATACAGGGGTGAGCAGGTATATACAGATGTGAGATAGATCTCTATATGTGTGTGACGTGCAAAGAGGGACATTACTGAGCTGTATACAGGGGTGAGCAGGTATATACAGATGTGAGATAGATCTCTATATACAGTATGTGTGTGACGTGCACAGAGGGACATTACTGAGCTGTATACAGGGGTGAGCAGGTATATACAGATGTGAGATAGATCTCTA
>NW_026512291.1:0-27500 GCF_027579735.1 Bombina bombina
TCTTTGCCATTTCCTGTTGGGGAAGAGAATATCCCACAAGTAAGGATGACGCCGTGGACCGGACACACCTATGTTGGAGAAAGGGAAAAACCGGAAGCCCAGGTAACTGCTCATCAGTTACACAACCTGCAAAGCTGTGCTAGGGACCACCTAAAATCCCTAGAGTCCGCTGAGCACAAAAGCCTCCAAGGAGCCGGCCCTGTGGCTCTCGACGCCCACAAAGCGTACCCCCAACCTAAAGGACAAGAACCTCTATCTGCCCCCGAGTGGGAGAACAGAGCACCGAATAAGAGATCCAAAGGACCATCCAAGAAGGGAAGAAAGAAAACTCAAAAGCAAAACAGAGCAAACCAAAAGTTGCTACAGGACCACTGCCCAGCGAGACGAACTCCCTAAAAAGGCAAGGACCAGAAAGATAAATTCCATACTTAGGAAAAAAACAATCAATAGGATGACCAGAGGGCCGCCCTCCGATCCAAGACACAGCACCATACAACCTATGGTGCTCCAAATCCTTGAGTTCCCCATTGTATCATATTCAAGACGAAAACCCGTCAGACTAGATAAGCATAGACAGGGTAACTATTCTAGCAGCTAAAAAAGAGCTCTCAGTGAGAACACAGAGCCCCCTCTAAACAAGAACTTGCGATGACTAATCCCCAGGCAGCAAAGCCATCGTGGGACTTCATCCCACCGAGAATCGCAGAGAAACATTGGCAACAGCTCCTGTCCAGAAAAAATCTGGACTCCAAGGAGCGTCCCATCCCAGCAGCAGACGCCACCAGTAGAGAGATGGACATCAAGAGTCACCCCCACCGAAGGGGAGAACAGACTCAATAAAAGTACATGGTCAATACTTAACAGAGCAGACCGATCCCTGACCTTCACTCCAAGGTAATTGTCTCAGCCCAAAGGCTGATAAAGACAGAAGTCAAAGAGTACCAAAAACTCCGCCCAGACCTCCGAAGAGAAGGGATGGGTCTGTAAGGGAACGAAACCCCTAAGTAGAGCTCTGACAACTTACTTAAAACTTGCATGCTACTATGAGCCATGACAGAAACTACATGCTCGGGTTCTAGAACCCCTACACAACTGCCTTCCCTAAAGAAGGAACACTCTCAAAAGGAAGATAGAACTCTGACCCACTGCGTTCTTATACCAGAATCCAGCCCCGTGATCCTGAGTACACAAGGAAGGGAAAAAACCCTCCGAAGCGAGAAAAACAGGGACCCACAGGCCTTCACGGATACTGAGGTACCTCCAAATCAAAGGAGAGCAAACGCAAGAAACTCATCCCCCACTATAGATAAGGAGAAGAGGAAGTAGGGAAAACGGTAAAACACCCTACCTAGAGGCGAAACCCTTCGGTCATTACCGCCAGCTCAGGTGATACGACAACTGAAAGTCTACAAGGAAGCAGATGCCCCAGAAGACAAAGTAGGGACCCGTCAGAGAGACCTCAAACTTAAACTTAAATATCAATCTCCCATGAGAGCCAAAAAAAAAAAACTTTCAAAGGGACACGCGGGCGATCCAACCCCAAGGTTGAGCTGAACCGCCCATGCCCGATTCCAAGCAAGAGACGTGGTCCTAAGTCAGAGTCCCTGAAAAACAGGACAGATCGAAAGATCTAACCTCCTGAGGAACCCTTAGGCCGTCTCCTATGGTTAGGAGTGCACCCAGGACAGAGTCTTCCACCATCCAAAGTTCATAGACATAGGGTACCAGCAACAGCCTCAAACCCAAGAGTCTGAAAACACTTGTAACAAGTCTAAGAAAATGGCAACCAGTACCATTGGATCTTAAGATAATCCTTTGTAGACAGGCTTGACTACCTGATCTATACTCCGGTGTAGATAAATAAAACCCATTTTCTTGACCCCAAAAGGGCGAATGTCTGTATCTGACCCGGACCTCCTACCCGCAAGCCCAAACGGCTAGATCTGCTATACGATCAAAAAATAGCACCCAAGAGTCTAAAGACTCTCGCTGCATCTCCGGACTCTAATCTTCATCCATGCTCTCACTGAGAGGATGACAGGATTACTTAAAACTCCAGTCCCATTTTGAAGAGTACTACCCTACAAAAGAGACTATCTTCAATCTTCTGACACTTCTCTGCCAACCTCCTCTGATGAAAGGCAAAGAATGATTGGTGGATGAGGGAAGAGGGGGAGGTATTTAAGCCTTTGGCTGGGGTGTCTTTGCCTCCTACTGGTGGCCAGGTTCTGAATTCCCAAAAGTAATGAATGCAGCTGTGGACTCTTCACGTTTAAGAAAAAACTTTATTTATTTTACTGATGCGACTTGTCAATTGCCAGATCACCCGAATGGGCTGTCCGACAAGTATTTTTACGTCCATTCATATGTAATATTTTAGCATAAATTCAATCCCCCCCCAACGCATGCGCATTTCTATAACACATATCACGCATGGTTACTGCAATACATGAAGACTTTTTTCCAGGTGTTCGGAGAACTTAGCATAGAGAATCTTCTGTGCGCTATACTCGCAATGATATATGGCAGCATTGACGTCAGTGAGGGAACTCTGGAGGCAGAAAAGCGAATGCATTAGATTAGAACTTAGTAGAGCGCATGCTTGGCCTGAAAAGAAATACCCGGAACTGCATAGAATCACGTGCACAGCCTGTGCCCTGCACATTATTATCAGTGTATCTACACGGTGCACAGTCTGTGCCTGCACATTATTATCAGGTGTACCATCACGTGCACAGCCTGTGCCTGCACAGTTATTATCAGGTGTACCATCACGTGCACAGCCTGCACATTATTATCAGTGTACCATCAAGTGCACAGCCTGTGCCTGCACGTTATAATCAGTGTACCATCACATGCACATCCTGCACATTATTATCAGTGTACATCAAGTGCACAGCCTGTGCCTGCACGTTTTTATCAGTGTACCATCACGTGCCACAGCCTGCACATTATTATCAGTGTACCATCAAGTGCACAGGCCTGTGCCGGCACATTTATTATCAGTGTACCAATCACGTGCACAGCCTGTGCCTGCACATTATTATCAGTGTATCATCACGTGCACAGCCTGTGGCCTGCACATTATTATCAGTGTACATCACGTGGCACAGCCTGTGCCTGTACATTATTATCAGTGTACCATCACGTGCACAGCCTGCACATTATTATCAGTGTACCATCTACGTGCACAGCCTGTGCCTGCACATTATTATCAGTGTACCATCACGGTGCCAGCTGCTGCCTGCACATTATTATCAGTGTATCATCACGTGCACAGCCTGTGCCTGCACATTATTATCAGTGTACCATCAACGTGCACAGCGCCTGCGCCTGCACATTATTATCAGTGTACCATCACATTGCACAGCCTGCAAATTTATTCAGTGTACCATCAAGTGCACAGCCTGTGCCTGCACGTTATTATTAGTGTACCATCACATGCACAGCCTGTGCCTGCACGTTATTATCAGTGTACCATCACATGCACAGCCTGTGCCTGCACGTTATTATCAGTGTAACCATCACATGCACAGCCTGCACATTATTATCAGTGTACCATCAAGTGCACAGCCTGTGCCTGCACGTTATTATCAGTGTACCATCACATGCACAGCCTGTGCCTGCACGTTATTATCAGTGTACCATCACATGCACAGCCTGCACATAGATTATCAGTGTACCATCAAGTGCACAGCCTGTGCCTGCACGTTATTATCAGTGTATCCATCACGTGCACAGCCTGCACACTATTATCAGTGTACCATAACGTGCACAGCCTGTGCCTGCACATCATTATCAGTGTACCATAACGTGCACAGCCTGCACATTATCATGATTTAGATACCATAACGTGCACAGCCTGCACATTATCATTAGCTTTGTACCAATACGTGCACAACCTGTACCTGCACACATTATCATTATCTGTGTATCGTCACGTGCACAGCCTGTGTCTGCACATTATCATTATCTGTGTATCCTCACGTGCACAGCCTGTACCTGCACATTATCATTATCTGTGTATCGTCACGTGCACAGCCTGTGTCTGCACATTATCATTATCTGTGTATCCTCACGTGCACAGCCTGTACCTGCACATTATCATTATCTGTGTATCCCTCACGTGCACAGCCTGTACCTGCACATTATCATTATCTGTGTATCCTCACGTGCACAGCCTGTACCTGCACATTATCATTATCTGTGTATCCTCACGTGCACAGCCTGTACATGCACATTATCATTATCTGTGTATCCTCAGGTGCACAGCCTGTACCTGCACATTATCATTATCTGTGTATCATCACGTGCACAGCCTGTACCTGCACATTATCATTATCTGTGTATCCTCACGTGCACAGCCTGTACCTGCACATTTTAATTATCTGTGTATCCTCACGTGCACAGCCTGTACCTGCACATATCATTATCTGTGTATCGTCACGTCACAAGCCTGTACCTGCACATTATCATTATCTGTGTATCATCAGGTGCACAGCCTGTACCTGACATTATCATTATCTGTGTATCCTCACGTGCACAGCCTGTACTCTGCACATTATCATTATCTGTGTATCCTCAGGTGCACAGCCCTGTACCTGCACATATCATTATCTGTGTATTCCTCACGTGCACAGCCTGTACCTGCACATTTTAATTATCTGTGTATCCTCACGTGCACAGCCTGTACCTGCACATTATCATTATCTGTGTATCATCAGGTGCACAGCCTGTTCCTGCACATTATCATTATCTGTGTATCATCAGGTGCACAGCCTGTTCTCCTGCACGATTATCATTATCTGTGTATCATCAGGTGCACAGGCCTGTTCCTGCACATTATCATTATCTGTGTATCCCTCACGTGCACAGCCTGTACATGCACATTATCATTATCTGTGTATCCTCAGGTGCACAGCCTGTACCTGCACATT
This sequence comes from Bombina bombina, assembly GCF_027579735.1. Taxonomy (NCBI): domain Eukaryota; kingdom Metazoa; phylum Chordata; class Amphibia; order Anura; family Bombinatoridae; genus Bombina; species Bombina bombina. The sequence continues at coordinate 4,938 of NW_026512291.1, forward strand.
ATCATTATCTGTGTATCCTCAACGTGCACAGCCTGTACCCTGCACATTATCATTATCTGTGTATCATCACGAGCACAGCCTGTACCTGTACATTATCATTATCTGTGTATCATCACTAGCAGACTGTGTCTGCACATTATCATTATCTGTGTATCATCACTAGCACAGCCTGTGTCTGCACATTATTATTATCTGTGTATCATCACTAGCACAGCCTGTGTCTGGGGGGCAGCATTATCATTATCTGTGTATCCTCACGTGCACAGTCTGTGCCTTGCACATTATCATTATCTGTGTATCATCACTAGCACAGCCTGTGTCTACACATTATCATTATCTGTGTATCATCACTAGCACAGCCTGTGTCTACACATTATCATTACTGTGTATCATCACTTGCACAGCTGTGTCTACACATTTTCTCATTATCTGTGTATCATCACTAGCACAACCTGTGTCTGCACATTATCATTATCTGTGTATCAATCACTAGCACAGCCTGTGTCTACACATTATCATTATCTGTGTATCATCACTAGCACAGCCTGTGTCTGCACATTATCTTATCTGTGTATCATCACTAGCACAGCCTGTTCTGCACATTATTATTATCTGTGTATCATCACTAGCACAGACTGTGTCTGCACATTATTATTACTCTGTGTATCATCAAGTGCACAGCCTGTACCTGCACATTATTATTATCTGGTATCATTCAAGTGCACAGCCTGTTTCTGCACATTTATTATTATCTGTGTATCATCAAGTGCACAGCCTGTACCTGCACATTATCATTATCTGTGTATCATCACTTGCACAGCATGTTTCTGCACATTATCATTATCTGTGTATCATCACGTGCACAGCCTGTGTCTGCCCATTATCATTATCTGTGTATCATCACTTGCACAGCCTGTACATTATCATTATCTGTGTATCCTCACGTGCACAACCTGTGTCTGCACATTATTAATATCTTGTGCCTGCACATTATCATTATTTGTGTATCATCACTAGCATAGCCTGTGTCTACACAATATCATTATCTGTGTATCATCAACTAGAACAGCCTGTGTCTACACATTATTATTATCTGTGTATCATCAAGTGCACAGCCTGTACCTGCACATTATCATTATCTGTGTATCATCACTTGCACAGCCTGTGTCTGCACATTATCATTATCTGTGTATCATCACTTGCACAGCCTGTGTCTGCACATTATCATTTATCTGTGTATCATCACTTGCATAGCCTGTGTCTGCACATTATCATTATCTGTGTATCATCACTTGCACAGCCCTCTGCCTGCACATTATCATTATCTGTCTATCATCACTTGCAACAGCCTGTGTCTGCACATTATTATTATCTGTGCATTCATCACTTGCACAGCCTGTTTCCGCACATTATCAATATCTGTGTATCCTCACGTGCACAGCCTGTGTCTGCCCATTATCATTATCTTGTGTATCATCACTTGCACAGCCTGTGTCTGCACATTATTATTATCTGTGTATCATCACTAGCACAGCCTGTGTCTGCACATTATTATTATCTGTGTATCATCACTTGCACAGCCTGTGTCTGCACATTATTATTATCTGTGTATCATCACGTGCACAGCCTGTACCTGCACATTATCATTATCTGTGTATCATCACGTGCACAGCCTGTACCTGCACATTATCATTATCTGTGTATCATCACTTGCACAGCCTCTGCCTGCACATTTTCATTATCTGTGTATCATCACGTGCACAGCCTGTACCTGCCACATTATCATTATCTGTGTATCATCACATGCCACAGCCTGTACCTGTACATTATCATTATCTGTGTATCATCACTTGCACAGCCTGTACCTGCATATTATCATTATCTGTGCATCATCACTTGCACAGCCTGTACCTGTACATTATCATTATCTGTGTATCATCACGAGCACAGCCTGTAAATGTACATTATCATTATCTGTGTATCATCACTAGCACAGACTGTGTCTGCACATTATCATTATCTGTGTATCATCACGTGCACAGCCTGTGTCTGCACATTATCATTATCTGTGTATCGTCACTAGCACAGCCTGTGTCTGCACATTAATCATTATTCTGTGTATCCTCACGTGCACAGCCTGTACCTGCACATTATCATTATCTGTGTATCCTCACGTGCACAGCCTGTACCTGCACATTATCATTATCTGTGTATCCTCACGTGCACAGCCTGTACCTGCACATTATCATTATCTGTGTATCCTCAGGTGCACAGCCTGTACCTGCACATTATCATTATCTGTGTATCATCACGTGCACAGCCTGTACCTGCACATTATCATTATCTGTGTATCCTCACGTGCACAGCCTGTGTCTGCACATTTTAATTATCTGTGTATCCTCACGTGCACAGCCTGTACCTGCACATTATCATTATCTGTGTATCATCAGGTGCACAGCCTGTACCTGCACATTATCATTATCTGTGTATCATCACGTGCACAGCCTGTACCTGCACATTATCATTATCTGTGTATCATCACATGCACAGCCTGTACCTGTACATTATCATTATCATTATCTGTGTATCATCACTTGCACAGCCTGTACCTGCATATTATCATTATCTGTGTATCATCACTTGCACAGCCTGTACATTATCATTATCTGTGTATCATCACGAGCACAGCCTGTACCTGTACATTATCATTATCTGTGTATCATCACTAGCACAGACTGTGTCTGCACATTATCATTATCTGTGTATCATCACTTGCACAGTCTGTGCCTGCACATTATCATTATCTGTGTATCATCACTAGCACAGCCTGTGTCTACACATTATCATTATCTGTGTATCATCACTAGCACAGCCTGTGTCTACACATTATCATTATCTGTGTATCATCACTAGCACAGCCTGTGTCTGCACATTATTATTATCTGTGTATCATCACTAGCACAGACTGTGTCTGCACATTATTATTATCTGTGTATCATCAAGTGCACAGCCTGTACCTGCACATTATCATTATCTGTGTATCATCAAGTGCACAGCCTGTGTCAGCACATTATCATTATCTGTGTATCATCACTTGCACAGCCTGTTTCTGCACATTATCATTATCTGTGTATCATCACGTGCACAGCCTGTGTCTGCCCATTATCATTATCTGTGTATCATCACTTGCACAGCCTGTACATTATCATTATCTGTGTATCCTCACGTGCACAAACCTGTGTCTGCACATTATTAATATCTGTGCCTGCACATTATCATTATTTGTGTATCATCACTAGCATAGCCTGTGTCTACACAATATCATTATCTGTGTATCATCACTAGAACAGCCTGTGTCTACACATTATTATTATCTGTGTATCATCAAGTGCACAGCCTGTACCTGCACATTATCATTATCTGTGTATCATCACTTGCACAGCCTGTGTCTGCACATTATCATTATCTGTGTATCATCACTTGCACAGCCTGTGTCTGCACATTATTATTATCTGTGTATCATCACTAGCACAGCCTGTGTCTGCACATTATTATTATCTGTGTATCATCACTTGCACAGCCTCTGCCTGCACATTATCATTATCTGTCTATCATCACTTGCACAGCCTGTGTCTGCACATTATTATTATCTGTGCATCATCACTTGCACAGCCTGTTTCCGCATATTATCACTATCTGTGTATCCTCACGTGCACAGCCTGTGTCTGCCCATTATCATTATCTGTGTATCATCACTTGCACAGCCTGTGTCTGCACATTATTATTATCTGTGTATCATCACTAGCACAGCCTGTGTCTGCACATTATTATTATATGTGTATCATCACTTGCACAGCCTGTGTCTGCACATTATTATTATCTGTGTATCATCACTAGCACAGCCTGTGTCTGCACATTATTATTATCTGTGTATCATCACTTGCACAGCCTGTGTCTGCACATTATTATTATCTGTGTATCATCACTAGCATAGCCTGTGTCTGCACATTATTATTATCTGTGTATCATCACTAGAACAGCCTGTGTCTACACATTATTATTATCTGTGTATCATCAAGTGAACAGCCTGTACCTGCACATTATCATTATCTGTGTATCATCACTTGCACAGCCTGTGTCTGCACATTATCATTATCTGTGTATCATCACTTGCACAGCCTGTGTCTGCACATTATCATTATCTGTGTATCATCACTAGCACAGCCTGTGTCTGCACATTATCATTATCTGTGTATCATCACTTGCACAGCCTCTGCCTGCACATTATCATTATCTGTCTATCATCACTTGCACAGCCTGTGTCTGCACATTATTATTATCTGTGCATCATCACTTGCACAGCCTGTTTCCGCATATTATCACTATCTGTGTATCCTCACGTGCACAGCCTGTATCTGCCCATTATCATTATCTGTGTATCATCACTTGCACAGCCTGTGTCTGCACATTATTATTATCTGTGTATCATCACTAGCACAGCCTGTGTCTGCACATTATTATTATATGTGTATCATCACTTGCACAGCCTGTGTCTGCACATTATTATTATCTGTGTATCATCACTAGCACAGCCTGTGTCTGCACATTATTATTATATGTGTATCATCACTTGCACAGCCTCTGCCTGCACATTTTCATTATCTGTGTATCATCACTTGCACAACCTGTGTCTGCACATTATTATTATCTGTGCATCATCACTTGCGCAGCCCGTTTCTGCACATTATCATTATCTGGGTATCCTCACGTGCAAAGCCTGTGTCTGAACATTATCATTATCTGTGTATCATCACTTGCACAGCCTCTGCCTGCACATTATCATTATCTATGTATCATTACTTGCACAGCCTGTGTCTGCACATTATCATTATCTGGGTATCGTCACGTGCACAGCCTGTGTCTGCACATTATCATTATCTGTGTATCGTCAAATGCAGTCTGTGCCTTCACATTATCATTATCTGTGTATCGTCACGTGCACAGCCTGTGTCTGTGCATGTAATTATCTAGTTATCATTATTTTTTTATCATCACTTGCACAGCCTGTGTCTGCACATTATCATTATCTAGGTATCGTCACGTGCACAGCCTGTGTCTGTGCATGTAATTATCTAGTTATCCTCACGTCCACAACCTGTACCTGCACATTATCATTATCTGGGTACCATCACAAGCAAAACTTGTGCCTTCACATTATCATCATCTGTGTATCATCACTTGCACAGCCTGTGTCTGCACTTTATCATTATCTGTGTATCATCACTTGCACAGCCTGTACATTATCCTTATCTGGGTATTGTCACTTGCACAGCCTGTGCCTGCACATTATCATTATCTGGGTACCATCACGTGCACAACCTGTGTCTGCACATTATCATTATCTGTGTATCATCACTTGCACAGCCTGTTTCTGCACATTATCATTATCTGTGTATCATCACGTGCACAGCCTGTGTCTGCCCATTATCATTATCTGTGTATCATCACTTGCACAGCCTGTACATTATCATTATCTGTGTATCCTCACGTGCACAACCTGTGTCTGCACATTATTAATATCTGTGCCTGCACATTATCATTATTTGTGTATCATCACTAGCATAGCCTGTGTCTACACAATATCATTATCTGTGTATCATCACTAGAACAGCCTGTGTCTACACATTATTATTATCTGTGTATCATCAAGTGCACAGCCTGTACCTGCACATTATCATTATCTGTGTATCATCACTTGCACAGCCTGTGTCTGCACATTATCATTATCTGTGTATCATCACTTGCACAGCCTGTGTCTGCACATTATCATTATCTGTGTATCATCACTAGCACAGCCTGTGTCTGCACATTATCATTATCTGTGTATCATCACTTGCACAGCCTCTGCCTGCACATTATCATTATCTGTCTATCATCACTTGCACAGCCTGTGTCTGCACATTATTATTATCTGTGCATCATCACTTGCACAGCCTGTTTCCGCACATTATCACTATCTGTGTATCCTCACGTGCACAGCCTGTATCTGCCCATTATCATTATCTGTGTATCATCACTTGCACAGCCTGTGTCTGCACATTATTATTATCTGTGTATCATCACTAGCACAGCCTGTGTCTGCACATTATTATTATATGTGTATCATCACTTGCACAGCCTGTGTCTGCACATTATTATTATCTGTGTATCATCACTAGCACAGCCTGTGTCTGCACATTATTATTATATGTGTATCATCACTTGCACAGCCTCTGCCTGCACATTTTCATTATCTGTGTATCATCACTTGCACAACCTGTGTCTGCACATTATTATTATCTGTGCATCATCACTTGCGCAGCCCGTTTCTGCACATTATCATTATCTGGGTATCGTCACGTGCAAAGCCTGTGTCTGAACATTATCATTATCTGTGTATCATCACTTGCACAGCCTCTGCCTGCACATTATCATTATCTATGTATCATTACTTGCACAGCCTGTGTCTGCACATTATCATTATCTGGGTATCGTCACGTGCACAGCCTGTGTCTGCACATTATCATTATCTGTGTATCGTCAAATGCACAGTCTGTGCCTTCACATTATCATTATCTGTGTATCGTCACGTGCACAGCCTGTGTCTGTGCATGTAATTATCTAGTTATCCTCACGTGCACAACCTGTACCTGCACATTATCATTATCTGGGTACCATCACAAGCACAAACTGTGCCTGCACATTATCTGGTTATTCTTACAAGCACAACCTGTGCCTGCACATTATCATTATCTGGGTATCATCACTTGCACAGCCTGTGTCTGCACATTATCATTATCTGGCTATCCTCACATGCACAACCTGTGTCTGCACATTATCATTATCTGTGTATCATCACTTGCACAGCCTGTGTCTGCACATTATCATTATCTGGCTATCCTCACATGCACAGCCTGTGTCTGCACATTATCATTATTTTTTTATCATCACTTGCACAGCCTGTGTCTGCACATTATCATTATCTAGGTATCGTCACGTGCACAGCCTGTGTCTGCACATTATCATTATCTAGGTATCGTCACGTGCACAGCCTGTGTCTGCACATTATCATTATCTAGGTATCGTCACGTGCACAGCCTGTGTCTGTGCATGTAATTATCTAGTTATCCTCACGTCCACAACCTGTACCTGCACATTATCATTATCTGGGTACCATCACAAGCACAGCCTGTGTCTGCACATTATCATTATCTGTGTATCATCACTTGCACAGCCTGTGTCTGCACATTATCATTATCTGTGTATCATCACTAGCACAGCCTGTGTCTGCACATTATCATTATCTGTGTATCATCACTTGCACAGCCTCTGCCTGCACATTATCATTATCTGTCTATCATCACTTGCACAGCCTGTGTCTGCACATTATTATTATCTGTGCATCATCACTTGCACAGCCTGTTTCCGCATATTATCACTATCTGTGTATCCTCACGTGCACAGCCTGTGTCTGCCCATTATCATTATCTGTGTATCATCACTTGCACAGCCTGTGTCTGCACATTATTATTATCTGTGTATCATCACTAGCACAGCCTGTGTCTGCACATTATTATTATATGTGTATCATCACTTGCACAGCCTGTGTCTGCACATTATTATTATCTGTGTATCATCACTAGCACAGCCTGTGTCTGCACATTATTATTATCTGTGTATCATCACTTGCACAGCCTGTGTCTGCACATTATTATTATCTGTGTATCATCACTAGCATAGCCTGTGTCTGCACATTATTATTATCTGTGTATCATCACTAGAACAGCCTGTGTCTACACATTATTATTATCTGTGTATCATCAAGTGAACAGCCTGTACCTGCACATTATCATTATCTGTGTATCATCACTTGCACAGCCTGTGTCTGCACATTATCATTATCTGTGTATCATCACTTGCACAGCCTGTGTCTGCACATTATCATTATCTGTGTATCATCACTAGCACAGCCTGTGTCTGCACATTATCATTATCTGTGTATCATCACTTGCACAGCCTCTGCCTGCACATTATCATTATCTGTCTATCATCACTTGCACAGCCTGTGTCTGCACATTATTATTATCTGTGCATCATCACTTGCACAGCCTGTTTCCGCATATTATCACTATCTGTGTATCCTCACGTGCACAGCCTGTATCTGCCCATTATCATTATCTGTGTATCATCACTTGCACAGCCTGTGTCTGCACATTATTATTATCTGTGTATCATCACTAGCACAGCCTGTGTCTGCACATTATTATTATATGTGTATCATCACTTGCACAGCCTGTGTCTGCACATTATTATTATCTGTGTATCATCACTAGCACAGCCTGTGTCTGCACATTATTATTATATGTGTATCATCACTTGCACAGCCTCTGCCTGCACATTTTCATTATCTGTGTATCATCACTTGCACAACCTGTGTCTGCACATTATTATTATCTGTGCATCATCACTTGCGCAGCCCGTTTCTGCACATTATCATTATCTGGGTATCCTCACGTGCAAAGCCTGTGTCTGAACATTATCATTATCTGTGTATCATCACTTGCACAGCCTCTGCCTGCACATTATCATTATCTATGTATCATTACTTGCACAGCCTGTGTCTGCACATTATCATTATCTGGGTATCGTCACGTGCACAGCCTGTGTCTGCACATTATCATTATCTGTGTATCGTCAAATGCAGTCTGTGCCTTCACATTATCATTATCTGTGTATCGTCACGTGCACAGCCTGTGTCTGTGCATGTAATTATCTAGTTATCATTATTTTTTTATCATCACTTGCACAGCCTGTGTCTGCACATTATCATTATCTAGGTATCGTCACGTGCACAGCCTGTGTCTGTGCATGTAATTATCTAGTTATCCTCACGTCCACAACCTGTACCTGCACATTATCATTATCTGGGTACCATCACAAGCAAAACTTGTGCCTTCACATTATCATCATCTGTGTATCATCACTTGCACAGCCTGTGTCTGCACTTTATCATTATCTGTGTATCATCACTTGCACAGCCTGTACATTATCCTTATCTGGGTATTGTCACTTGCACAGCCTGTGCCTGCACATTATCATTATCTGGGTACCATCACGTGCACAACCTGTGTCTGCACATTATCATTATCTGTGTATCATCACTTGCACAGCCTGTTTCTGCACATTATCATTATCTGTGTATCATCACGTGCACAGCCTGTGTCTGCCCATTATCATTATCTGTGTATCATCACTTGCACAGCCTGTACATTATCATTATCTGTGTATCCTCACGTGCACAACCTGTGTCTGCACATTATTAATATCTGTGCCTGCACATTATCATTATTTGTGTATCATCACTAGCATAGCCTGTGTCTACACAATATCATTATCTGTGTATCATCACTAGAACAGCCTGTGTCTACACATTATTATTATCTGTGTATCATCAAGTGCACAGCCTGTACCTGCACATTATCATTATCTGTGTATCATCACTTGCACAGCCTGTGTCTGCACATTATCATTATCTGTGTATCATCACTTGCACAGCCTGTGTCTGCACATTATCATTATCTGTGTATCCTCACGTGCACAGCCTGTGTCTGCACATTATCATTATCTGTGTATCATCACTTGCACAGCCTCTGCCTGCACATTATCATTATCTGTCTATCATCACTTGCACAGCCTGTGTCTGCACATTATTATTATCTGTGCATCATCACTTGCACAGCCTGTTTCCGCATATTATCACTATCTGTGTATCCTCACGTGCACAGCCTGTATCTGCCCATTATCATTATCTGTGTATCATCACTTGCACAGCCTGTGTCTGCACATTATTATTATCTGTGTATCATCACTAGCACAGCCTGTGTCTGCACATTATTATTATATGTGTATCATCACTTGCACAGCCTGTGTCTGCACATTATTATTATCTGTGTATCATCACTAGCACAGCCTGTGTCTGCACATTATTATTATATGTGTATCATCACTTGCACAGCCTCTGCCTGCACATTTTCATTATCTGTGTATCATCACTTGCACAACCTGTGTCTGCACATTATTATTATCTGTGCATCATCACTTGCGCAGCCCGTTTCTGCACATTATCATTATCTGTGTATCATCACGTGCAAAGCCTGTGTCTGAACATTATCATTATCTGTGTATCATCACTTGCACAGCCTCTGCCTGCACATTATCATTATCTATGTATCATTACTTGCACAGCCTGTGTCTGCACATTATCATTATCTGGGTATCGTCACGTGCACAGCCTGTGTCTGCACATTATCATTATCTGTGTATCGTCAAATGCACAGTCTGTGCCTTCACATTATCATTATCTGTGTATCGTCACGTGCACAGCCTGTGTCTGTGCATGTAATTATCTAGTTATCCTCACGTGCACAACCTGTACCTGCACATTATCATTATCTGGGTACCATCACAAGCACAAACTGTGCCTGCACATTATCTGGTTATTCTTACAAGCACAACCTGTGCCTGCACATTATCATTATCTGGGTATCATCACTTGCACAGCCTGTGTCTGCACATTATCATTATCTGGCTATCCTCACATGCACAACCTGTGTCTGCACATTATCATTATCTGTGTATCATCACTTGCACAGCCTGTGTCTGCACATTATCATTATCTGGCTATCCTCACATGCACAGCCTGTGTCTGCACATTATCATTATTTTTTTATCATCACTTGCACAGCCTGTGTCTGCACATTATCATTATCTAGGTATCGTCACGTGCACAGCCTGTGTCTGCACATTATCATTATCTAGGTATCGTCACGTGCACAGCCTGTGTCTGCACATTATCATTATCTAGGTATCGTCACGTGCACAGCCTGTGTCTGTGCATGTAATTATCTAGTTATCCTCACGTCCACAACCTGTACCTGCACATTATCATTATCTGGGTACCATCACAAGCAAAACTTGTGCCTTCACATTATCATCATCTGTGTATCATCACTTGCACAGCCTGTGTCTGCACTTTATCATTATCTGTGTATCATCACTTGCACAGCCTGTACATTATCATTATCTGTGTATCATCACATGCAGAGCCTGTGTCTACACATTATCCTTATCTGGGTATTGTCACTTGCACAGCATGTGTCTGCACATTATCATTATCTGTGTATCATCACGTGCACAGCCTGTGTCTGCACATTATCATTAACTGTGCATCATCACTTGCACAGCCTGTGTCTGTACATTATCATTATCTGTGTATCCTCACGTGCACAGCCTGTGTCTGCACATTATCATTATCTGTGTATCATCACTTGCACAGCCTGTACATTATCATTATCTGGGTATCATCACGTGCACAGCCTGTATCTGCACAATATTATCTGGGTATCCTCACGTGCACAGCCTGTGGCTGCACATTATCAGTGCCTGAGTATCCTCACGTGCACAGCCTGTGGCTGGACATTATTATCTGGGTATCCTCACGTGCACAACCGGTGTCTGCACATTATTATCTGGGTATCCTCACGTGCACAGCCTGTGGCTGCACATGATCACGCACATGATCAGTACCTGAGTATCCTCACGTGCACAGCCTGCGTCTGCAAATTATTATCTGGGTATCCTCATGTGCACAGCCTGTGTCTGCACACTATTATCTGGGTATCCTACGTGCACAGCCTGTGTCTGCACATTATTATTTGGGTATCCTCACGTGCACAGCCTGTGTCTGCACATTATCATTATCTGTGTATCATCACTTGCACAGCCTGTACCTGCACATTATCATTATTTTTTTATCATCACTTGCACAGCCTGTGTCTGCACATTATCATTATCTAGGTATCGTCACGTGCACAGCCTGTGTCTGTGCATGTAATTATCTAGTTATCCTCACGTCCACAACCTGTACCTGCACATTATCATTATCTGGGTACCATCACAAGCAAAACTTGTGCCTTCACATTATCATCATCTGTGTATCATCACTTGCACAGCCTGTGTCTGCACTTTATCATTATCTGTGTATCATCACTTGCACAGCCTGTACATTATCATTATCTGTGTATCATCACGTGCAGAGCCTGTGTCTACACATTATCATTATCTGTGTATCATCACGTGCACAGCCTGTGTCTGCACATTATCATTAACTGTGCATCATCACTTGCACAGCCTGTGTCTGCACATTATCATTATCTGTGTATCATCACGTGCACAGCCTGTGTCTGCACATTATCATTAACTGTGCATCATCACTTGCACAGCCTGTGTCTGCACATTATCATTATCTGTGTATCCTCACGTGCACAGCCTGTGTCTGCACATTATCATTATCTGTGTATCATCACTTGCACAGCCTGTACATTATCATTATCTGGGTATCATCACGTGCACAGCCTGTATCTGCACAATATTATCTGGGTATCCTCACGTGCACAGCCTGTGGCTGCACATTATCAGTGCCTGAGTATCCTCACATGCACAGCCTGTGGCTGGACATTATTATCTGGGTATCCTCACGTGCACAACCGGTGTCTGCACATTATTATCTGGGTATCCTCACGTGCACAGCCTGTGGCTACACATGATCACGCACATGATCAGTACCTGAGTATCCTCACGTGCACAGCCTGCGTCTGCAAATTATTATCTGGGTATCCTCATGTGCACAGCCTGTGTCTGCACACTATTATCTGGGTATCCTACGTGCACAGCCTGTGTCTGCACATTATTATTTGGGTATCCTCACGTGCACAGCCTGTGTCTGCACATTATTATTATCTGTGTATCATCACTTGCACAGCCTGTACCTGCACATTATCATTATTTGTGTATCATCACATGCACAGCCTGTTTCTACAGGGAGTGCAGAATTATTAGGCAAGTTGTATTTTTGAGGATTAATTTTATTATTGAACAACAACCATGTTCTCAATGAACCCAAAAAACTCATTAATATCAAAGCTGAATAGTTTTGGAAGTAGTTTTTAGTTATAGCTATTTTAGGGGGATATCTGTGTGTGCAGGTGACTATTACTGTGCATAATTATTAGGCAACTTAACAAAAAACAAATATATACCCATTTCAATTATTTATTTTTACCAGTGAAACCAATATAACATCTCAACATTCACAAATATACATTTCTGACATTCAAAAACAAAACAAAAACAAATCAGTGACCAATATAGCCACCTTTCTTTGCAAGGACACTCAAAAGCCTGCCATCCATGGATTCTGTCAGTGTTTTGATCTGTTCACCATCAACATTGCGTGCAGCAGCAACCACAGCCTCCCAGACACTGTTCAGAGAGGTGTACTGTTTTCCCTCCTTGTATATCTCAGATTTGATGATGGACCACAGGTTCTCAATGGGGTTCAGATCAGGTGAACAAGGAGGCCATGTCATTAGATTTTCTTCTTTTATACCCTTTCTTGCCAGCCACGCTGTGGAGTACTTGGACGCGTGTGATGGAGCATTGTCCTGCATGAAAATCATGTTTCTCTTGAAGGATGCAGACTTCTTCCTGTACCACTGCTTGAAGAAGGTGTCTTCCAGAAACTGGCAGTAGGACTGGGAGTTGAGCTTGACTCCATCCTCAACCCGAAAAGGCCCCACAAGCTCATCTTTGATGATACCAGCCCAAACCAGTACTCCACCTTGCTGGCGTCTGAGTCGGACTGGAGCTCTCTGCCCTTTACCAATCCAGCCACGGGCCCATCCATCTGGCCCATCAAGACTCACTCTCATTTCATCAGTCCATAAAACCTTAGAAAAATCAGTCTTGAGATATTTCTTGTCCCAGTCTTGACGTTTCAGCTTGTGTGTCTTGTTCAGTGGTGGTCGTCTTTCAGCCTTTCTTACCTTGGCCATGTCTCTGAGTATTGCACACCTTGTGCTTTTGGGCACTCCAGTGATGTTGCAGCTCTGAAATATGGCCAAACTGGTGGCAAGTGGCATCTTGGCAGCTGCACGCTTGACTTTTCTCAGTTCATGGGCAGTTATTTTGCGCCTTGGTTTTTCCACACGCTTCTTGCAACCCTGTTGACTATTTTAATGAAACGCTTGATTGTTCGATGATCACGCTTCAGAAGCTTTGCAATTTTAAGAGTGCTGCATCCCTCTGCAAGATATCTCACTATTTTTTACTTTTCTGAGCCTGTCAAGTCCTTCTTTTGACCCATTTTTCCAAAGGAAAGGAAGTTGCCTAATAATTATGCACACCTGATATAGGGTGTTGATGTCATTAGACCACACCCCTTCTCATTACAGAGATGCACATCACCTAATATGCTTAATTGGTAGTAGGCTTTCGAGCCTATACAGCTTGGAGTAAGACAACATGCATAAAGAGGATGATGTGGTCAAAATACTCATTTGCCTAATAATTCTGCACTCCCTGTACACATTATCATTATCTGTGTATCATCACGTGCACAGCCTGTGTCTGCACATTATCATTATTTGTGTATCATCACGTGCACAACCTGTGTCTGCACATTATCATTATCTGTGTATCATCACTTGTACAGCCTCTGCCTACACATTATCATTATCTGTGTATCATCACGTGCACAACCTGTGTCTGCACATTATCATTATCTGTGTATCATCACTTGTACAGCCTCTGCCTACACATTATCATTATCTGTGTATCATCACTTGCACAGCCTGTGTCTGCACATTATTATTATTATTATTATTATCTGTGCATCATCACTTGCACAGCCTGTGTCTGCACATTATCATTATCTGGGTACCATCACGTGCACAACCTGTGTCTGCACATTATCATTATCTGTGTATCATCACGTGCACAACCTGTGCCTGCACATTATCATTATCTGGGTACCATCACGTGCACAACCTGTGTCTGCACATTATCATTATCTGTGTATCATCACTTGCACAACCTGTGTCTGCACATTATCATTATCTGTGTATCATCACTTGCACAGCCTGTGTCTGCATATTATCATTATCTAGGTATCGTCACGTGCACAGCCTGTGTCTGTGCATGTAATTATCTAGTTATCCTCACGTGCACAACCTTTACCTGCACATTATCATCATCTGTGTATCATCACTTGCACAGCCTGTGTCTGCACTTTATCATTGTCTGGGTATCGTCACGTGCACAACCTGTGTCTTCACATTATCATTATCTGTGTATCATCACATGCACCACCTGTGTCTGCACATTATCAGTACCTGGGTATCCTCACGTACACAGCCTGTGTCTGCACATTATTATCTGGGTATCCTCACGTGCACAGCCTGTGGCTGCACATTATCAGTACCGAGTATCCTCACGTGCACAGCCTGTGTCTGCACATTATTATCTGGGTATCCTCACGTGCACAGCCTGTGTCTGCAGATTATTATCTGGGTATCCTCACGTGCACAGCCTGTGTCTGCACATTATTATCTGGGTATCCTCATGTGCACAGCATATGCCTGCACATTATTATCTGGGTATCCTCACGTGCACAGCCTGTGGCTGCACATTATTATCTGGGTATCCTCACGTGCACAGCCTGTGGCTGCACATTATTATCTGGGTATCCTCACGTGCACAGCCTGTGTCTGCACATTATTTTCTGGGTATCCTCACGTGCACAGCATATGCCTGCACATTATTTTCTGGGTATCCTCACGTGCACAGCCTGTGGCTGCATATTATTATCTGGGTATCCTCACGTGCACAGCCTGTGTCTGCACATTATTATCTGGGTATCCTCACGTGCACAGCATATGCCTGCACATTATTATCTGGGTATCCTCACGTGCACAGCCTGTGTCTGCACATTATCAGTACCTGAGTATCCTCATGTGCACAGCCTGTGCCTGCACATTATTTTCTGGGTATCCTCACGTGCACAGCCTGTGGCTGCACATTATTATCTGGGTATCCTCACGTGCACAGCCTGTGGCTGCACATTATTATCTGGGTATCCTCACGTGCACAGCATATGCCTGCACATTATTTTCTGGGTATCCTCACGTGCACAGCCTGTGGCTGCATATTATTATCTGGGTATCCTCACGTGCACAGCCTGTGTCTGCACATTATTATCTGGGTATCCTCACGTGCACAGCCTGTGGCTGCATATTATTTTCTGGGTATCCTCACGTGCACAGCCTGTGTCTGCACATTATTATCTGGGTATCCTCACGTGCACAGCCTGTGTCTGCAGATTATTATCTGGGTATCCTCACGTGCACAGCCTGTGTCTGCACATTATTATCTGGGTATCCTCATGTGCACAGCATATGCCTGCACATTATTATCTGGGTATCCTCACGTGCACAGCCTGTGGCTGCACATTATTATCTGGGTATCCTCACGTGCACAGCCTGTGGCTGCACATTATTATCTGGGTATCCTCACGTGCACAGCCTGTGTCTGCACATTATTTTCTGGGTATCCTCACGTGCACAGCCTGTGGCTGCATATTATTATCTGGGTATCCTCACGTGCACAGCCTGTGTCTGCAGATTATTATCTGGGTATCCTCACGTGCACAGCATATGCCTGCACATTATTATCTGGGTATCCTCACGTGCACAGCCTGTGTCTGCACATTATCAGTACCTGAGTATCCTCATGTGCACAGCCTGTGCCTGCACATTATTTTCTGGGTATCCTCACGTGCACAGCCTGTGTCTGCACATTATTATCTGGGTATCCTCACGTGCACAGCCTGTGTCTGCACATTATTATCTGGGTATCCTCACGTGCACAGCATATGCCTGCACATTATTATCTGGGTATCCTCACGTGCACAGCCTGTGGCTGCACATTATTTTCTGGGTATCCTCAGGTGCACAGCATATGCCTGCACATTATTTTCTGGGTATCCTCACGTGCACAGCCTGTGGCTGCACATTATTTTCTGGGTATCCTCACGTGCACAGCCTGTGTCTGCACATTATTATCTGGGTATCCTCACGTGCACAGCCTGTGTCTGCACATTATTATCTGGGTATCCTCACGTGCACAGCCTGTGTCTGCAGATTATTATCTGGGTATCCTCACGTGCACAGCCTGTGTCTGCAGATTATTATCTGGGTATCCTCACGTGCACAGCCTGTGTCTGCACATTATTTTCTGGGTATCCTCACGTGCACAGCCTGTGGCTGCACATTATTTTCTGAGTATCCTCACGTGCACAGCCTGTGTCTGCACATTATTTTCTGGGTATCCTCACGTGCACAGCCTGTGGCTGCATATTATTATGTGGGTATCCTCACGTGCACAGCATATGCCTGCACATTATTTTCTGGGTATCCTCACGTGCACAGCCTGTGGCTGCATATTATTATCTGGGTATCCTCACGTGCACAGCCTGTGGCTGCATATTATTTTCTGGGTATCCTCACGTGCACAGCCTGTGGCTGCAGATTATTATGTGGGTATCCTCACGTGCACAGCCTGTGGCTGCACATTATTTTCTGGGTATCCTCACGTGCACAGCCTGTGGCTGCATATTATTATCTGGGTATCCTCACGTGCACAGCATATGCCTGCACATTATTATCTGGGTATCCTCACGTGCACAGCCTGTGGCTGCACATTATTTTCTGGGTATCCTCACGTGCACAGCCTGTGGCTGCACATTATTTTCTGGGTATCCTCACGTGCACAGCCTGTGGCTGCATATTATTTTCTGGGTATCTTCACGTGCACAGCATATGCCTGCACATTATTATCTGGGTATCCTCACGTGCACAGCCTGTGTCTGCACATTATTATCTGGGTATCCTCACGTGCACAGCCTGTGTCTGCAGATTATTATCTGGGTATCCTCACGTGCACAGCCTGTGTCTGCACATTATTATCTGGGTATCCTCACGTGCACAGCCTGTGTCTGCACATTATTTTCTGGGTATCCTCACGTGCACAGCCTGTGGCTGCACATTATTTTCTGAGTATCCTCACGTGCACAGCCTGTGTCTGCACATTATTTTCTGGGTATCCTCACGTGCACAGCCTGTGGCTGCATATTATTATGTGGGTATCCTCACGTGCACAGCATATGCCTGCACATTATTTTCTGGGTATCCTCACGTGCACAGCCTGTGGCTGCATATTATTATCTGGGTATCCTCACGTGCACAGCCTGTGGCTGCATATTATTTTCTGGGTATCCTCACGTGCACAGCCTGTGGCTGCATATTATTATGTGGGTATCCTCACGTGCACAGCCTGTGGCTGCACATTATTTTCTGGGTATCCTCACGTGCACAGCCTGTGGCTGCATATTATTATCTGGGTATCCTCACGTGCACAGCATATGCCTGCACATTATTTTCTGGGTATCCTCACGTGCACAGCCTGTGGCTGCATATTATTATCTGGGTATCCTCACGTGCACAGCCTGTGGCTGCACATTATTTTCTGGGTATCCTCACGTGCACAGCCTGTGGCTGCATATTATTTTCTGGGTATCCTCACGTGCACAGCCTGTGGCTGCATATTATCTGGGTATCCTCACGTGCACAGCCTGTGGCTGCACATTATTATCTGGGTATCCTCACGTGCACAGCATATGCCTGCACATTATTATCTGGGTATCCTCACGTGCACAGCCTGTGGCTGCATATTATCTGGGTATCCTCACGTGCACAGCCTGTGGCTGCACATTATTATCTGGGTATCCTCACGTGCACAGCATATGCCTGCACATTATTTTCTGGGTATCCTCACGTGCACAGCCTGTGGCTGCACATTATTTTCTGGGTATCCTCACGTGCACAGCCTGTGGCTGCACATTATTTTCTGGGTATCTTCACGTGCACAGCCTGTGGCTGCATATTATTATCTGGGTATCCTCACGTGCACAGCATATGTCTGCACATTATTTTCTGGGTATCCTCACGTGCACAGCCTGTGGCTGCATATTATTATCTGGGTATCCTCACGTGCACAGCATATGCCTGCACATTATTATCTGGGTATCCTCACGTGCACAGCCTGTGGCTGCACATTATTTTCTGGGTATCCTCACGTGCACAGCCTGTGGCTGCATATTATTTTCTGGGTATCTTCACGTGCACAGCATATGCCTGCACATTATTATCTGGGTATCCTCACGTGCACAGCCTGTGGCTGCATATTATCTGGGTATCCTCACGTGCACAGCATATGCCTGCACATTATTTTCTGGGTATCCTCACGTGCACAGCCTGTGGCTGCACATTATTTTCTGGGTATCCTCACGTGCACAGCCTGTGGCTGCACATTATTTTCTGGGTATCTTCACGTGCACAGCCTGTGGCTGCAGATTATTTTCTGGGTATCCTCACGTGCACAGCCTGTGGCTGCATATTATTATGTGGGTATCCTCATGTGCACAGCATATGCCTGCACATTATTTTCGGGGTATCCTCACGTGCACAGCCTGTGGCTGCACATTATTTTCGGAGTATCCTCACGTGCACAGCCTGTGGCTGCATATTATTATCTGGGTATCCTCACGTGCACAGCCTGTGGCTGCATATTATTATCTGGGTATCCTCACGTGCACAGCCTGTGGCTGCACATTATTTTCTGGGTATCCTCACGTGCACAGCCTGTGGCTGCATATTATTATCTGGGTATCCTCACGTGCACAGCCTGTGGCTGCATATTATTATCTGGGTATCCTCACGTGCACAGCCTGTGGCTGCACATTATTTTCTGGGTATCCTCACGTGCACAGCCTGTGGCTGTATATTATTATGTGGGTATCCTCACGTGCACAGATAAGCCTCAATAAAAGAAAGCGATGCAGGAGAGGTGAGCTCACACTAAGCTAAGAGGTATAAGGGTTGCTTGTGTCAGCTTGTACAACAGTTGCTGTGAGTTTATATCAGTAAAGGTAGGGTGCATCATTCAGGAGGCCCCAGGTGTCTATGATTTGGGAAGTTTACAAAGAGTGATTAAAGCATTGAAAGGTGGGACAATGACTAACAGAGATGGGGCCGCATCACAGATATCTTGAAAATGTGAGATGATGATAGAGAACTGACAAAGGTCACACAGTTTGGGAGAATCTGAAGAGAGGAAATATAGCTGGTGGCAGATTTAATAAGTGTAGGTTATGGATTATAAAATGGATTGGGTAGAATATGGAGAGCCAGTGTAGGATTGACTGGTTATGCTCATTGTCACGTTATAGGAAGGCTGCACTTATTGATTCCAGACAAGTCAGAGAAGGAACATTTTGGTGGTTCCTTGTGTCAGGCAAGTGCTTGTATATAGGGTGTATACATTAGAGTTTCTAGAGTGACTCACTGACAGCAGTAATTACAAACCCTCTGTGACAAGTAAGATTTCTAGAGCGGTAAATGTGATGAAGAGGATGGGAAGTATTATTTACTATAGGACAGCAGGATCAATAACCTGACACATGAACTAGTAATGTAAACATGATACAAATGATATGTATATATCAGCTGCTGAGTCCCTATTGGCTGGGGGCTTAATAATATGTTGCATGTTACTGCTGGAGTTTTTAGTAAAACAACTTACAGGTATACCCCACTCATACAGCGGGTTAGGGACCGGAGCCCCGCTGTAAAGTGAAAACCGTGAAACAAGGCAGTTTTAGCTTTCTTTCCACTTGCCAGTGTGTTTAAAAACTTGAAAACATGTTTGAACTAACATATATTAGGGGTGCAATAGTGCTACATTTAGTTTAATTTAGCACAGCACAGTATTCAATTAGTATTAAAAAAACTGTACCTGTAAAATAGTGACAATTACTGTAGTAAAATTCGCCAAACTATAGCACTGAGACACAGATTGCACTGTAATGCTGTAAATAGAGTGAACTGCGCATAACAAAATGGTGCCAGTCACTTTTCTCACAATGATTACATAACTATTTCAAAATCCTTGTAGGTTGAACTTCAGCTCAACAAAGCGCTATATTAGCGAAGCGCTGTAAAGTGAGGCGCTGTAAAGTGAGGCGCTGTAAAGTGAGGTATACCTGTATACAAAATAGTAGGAGCCTCCTGTCTTGCAATAAAAAGATCTTTTAATAACAATAAACTCTACTTACTATACTAAGATGCGGACATAACACATTAATATATAATAGTATGGTTACAGTACAGGTATCTACATACCCAGCAAGTTTCCTTGCGCTATAGTTGTGTCATTAAAAATGTTACTTAATAAAATGATGAGCCTGATTATTTGTTTGTGTTATTATCCACAGAAACAAACATATCTGAAAACTGGCTTAGAAACCGGTGATCTAATAAAATATGTGGTTATTTTGTGTAACATTTGTGTAGTGTACAGTCCCCCAAACAAAACTCTCCCTAATAGTAAAATTACAACAATACTAGAACTAGTGACAATAATTCTGAGAATCTCCTAACCGTAGCTTTAAAAAAAAATGAACCATTCGATTTGACTCTAAGAGACTTGATTTGGACGACTCCTCACTGTAGGAGACTTCTCAATATAACAAACCTGGTGATAAAAGAATGTCTCGCAGTCTGGGACCAAATACGCCACTACAAACATATAGCTCCACACCCTTCTCCCATAACCGCCCTATCGGGGCTCCTTTCGGGCCTGCCTGACTCGCACCCAGTCACTTGGGCAAGGTTGGGTTTTAGTAAGGTAGCGGACCTGTGGTCCCCGACCTCTCAAGGAACTTACGTGGAACTATCTCACACTGACAACCCTAATTCAATCCCATCGTACATGGCTTTTGAATATATTAGAGTAATAAGCCTACTCTCTAGATGGGGGCTCAAACCTTCGTCCTCCTGATAGCTGACTGTATGGGAGGCCAGATGGCAACTGGGCCGACGACTTGGTAAACCGTTATCATTGCATTATACCCTCATGGAAGGAGCATCCCCTATAGATAAAGCCTCTCATATTCTCAAATGGGAACAGAAGCTGAACATATCCAAGCCAATAGAAGTATGGCAACGTACACGTTTACTCACAAAAAAGGTGCAACATTTCGTCACTATTTACGAAACTTATATTAAGCTCCTCATGCACTGGTATTACGTTCCGACCAGGCTAGTCGCACTCTTCCCTGCAGCCTCTTCGGCTTGCTGGAGGGAGTGCGCTCACAGAGGTGACATGCTCCATATTTGGTGGCATAGCCCCAAACTTCATTCACTTTGGACACACAGTTTCGCAGTATTGGCAAGTATGGGAATAAAAATCCCCAAATCTCCGGAGGCAGCCCTTTTTCACTTAGGTACACACAAACTACCCAAACATCAGGGCACACTATGAATTTACTTGTTTTCTGCTATTAAGCTATCCATAGCTAGGGCCTGGAAGAGGGTAACCCCCCCCCCCCCCCGCCTGGGCAGATGTGGTTTCTCTGATGGCTTATATGTATTCTATGGAAAAAAATGTATACTACACTATGGGTAAACTAGACTCTTTCAAGCTAATTTGGTCAGACTGGAAGGACAGGTTTGATACCCAGTGGCTCCCGAGTTTTGAGGCTAAATAGAGATTTCTGTAAGGAGAACGGAG